>NW_024119148.1:0-21805 GCF_003073215.2 Triticum urartu
GCACACCCAACAGGGCCGCCACGCGAACTACACTAGGCAGGGCACGCAGAGAGGCAGACGAGATAAGCTACAGGGAGGGAGGGGAAAATGTGACGTGGGACTCGCCGGCCGTGAGGGTTTATATAGCAAGACGGTAAGCATTGGGATTTTGGGGGATTTAACCGATTCGGGCGGGAAGCTTGCATGGGAACCTGTGAGGTTGCGCAGGAACCTGCGAGGTTGCGCGAGAACGGGCTCACCGACGATTCATTGGCGCCACCGTTTGGCCAAAAGAATGCTCCCGCGCGCTGCGCAAGCTTGCGCTGTAAACCGGCAGCGGCAGCGGGGTGACAAGACGTACGGGAGGAGGACGAAAGAACACATACACATATGGTTAATACAAAAAAATGTTTGTGATTTAATTGCCTACTATACCCCCGTCCTGGTTTATAAGTAGGATTTAACTAATAAAATACGAATTCATGTCGCCAAAGATTATATCGTTGGATTCGTATTTGAACATAGTTTCCAGTTATACAATTTTTGTATCATGCATTAACACTTTTTTGGTTAAATTTAAGGTTATATACCACCAAGCGTTTGCCCGCAACACACACGGCTTATTCCATCACAAACAGCTCGGATGGATCAACTATATGCCACGTATCGCACACGCAACACTAATCTGGTTCCTTCTTGATGTCTCCGACATCGCTCGCACAGTTCGTCTTATTTGCCACGTATCACTATGCCGGCCTCTGCTCGCGTCCCTCGGCAAGCTCCGCTTGCCGTTAGGCACCGCAGCACGCTGTGCTCACTGTTAGGCGCCCCGGCGAGCTCTGCTCGCGTCCATCGGCGCGCTCGGCTTGTGGACAGCTTTTCATTGCGTGTTCAACTGCTATATGCATATATATATATATGGTTGCTCGTCGTTGAGGCGACCACGGAGCGCTCTGCTGGCGTCCCTCCGCGCGCGCTCTGCTAGCGGTTGGGCGTGCGCACGATCACGTCGGGGGCCCCATATGCATGCGGTTGCACCGGGCGCGTTGCCACGCGATGCAGTTACGTGCGGCATGATGGAGTTACACGCTGCAAATTAGAACTGCCATCAGGGCCTACCGATATTCCTCGCCGACCGGCTTCCCCTTTAATTCCCGCGGCCATTATAACCTTAGTCTCTTCACCCTTTCGATCACGCCCCACAACACAACAAGCACATCCACGATGACACATAGAGAGGGGATGTCTAGAGGCACTCCAACGGAGTTCGGCGAGCATAGAGTGGAGACCCACGCGAGGGAGACGGATCTCTCGGTGGTGTACACCATCGACCCGGCCATGGTGGACGACTACATCAACAACGTTGAGCAGTTGCTTGCTCAAGACAAGTACAAGGTGGTCAGCATCGACCTCTAGTACACCGTCGGCCATCCCGGCATAGATCAGAAGATCGCCGTCGCCCAGTTGTGCATGTCAGATTTCGGGTTCCGGCAGACCCTTGAGGTTCAAACACTGGGGTGCGCGCGGAGATTTCGCCTCCTACCTACCTGCACCCCTCCGTCTCGCTGAGATCTAAGCTATGGGAAGAACAGCACAAGAGACACATGGTTTATACTGGTTCGGGCCACCGTTGTGGTGTAATACCCTACTCCAATGTGTGGTGCGGTGGATTGCCTCTTGGGCTGATGATGATGAGCAATACAAGGAAGAACAACCTCGCGAGGGTCTGTTCTTGGTTGGGAGGAAGAACTGCTAGGGGTAGTTCAGTCACCCTTCTCTCTCTCTTCTTGATTGCGACCCTAGCTAGTTTCTGGGTTGGCCGATTCTGGATCTCCGCTACCCTGGGGGTGGCTAGTCCTATTTATAGGTAAAGGCCCTGGGCCTCTTCCCAAATATTGAGCGGGAAGGGCGCCAACAATTGGCCATTTTGAAGGGGAACATCGGCTACACTTATCCTGACTAAAGTTGGTCCTCGCCTGCCAAAGGCTCTGGTGGTGACGCTGGCTTGGGCTCCACAATGACTTCCTTCCTGCCATTGGACTGGTCTTGGTCTCGTTGCACCGAAACGGGTGCCTTTGCTTGATGCTCTCGCCTGCGCTTGCTCCCTTTGCACCAAAGAGGAAAGGAGGACACTGCGCGGGCTGGCGCCCGCCTGGCGCCCTTGGATGTCATGGCTTGCATCACGGGCACCTCGTGAGGTACCCCGCCTTGATCTCTCCACCTCCTCGCGAGCCAGCCTGATGTGGCCGTGCCTGAGGAAGCTCTGTGTCGTCCGCCCCGCGAGGCTTGGCCCCTCGCGAGGGTCTTGGGGTTGTGTTGATGAAGATGGGTCGTGCTGGGCCCCCTTTGAGCCATGCCGCAGGCCACAGGTAGGCAAGTCTGGGGACCCCCGTTCCCAGAACGCCGACAGTGCATGCGCCATCATGTCCTCATCTACCACTACTGCATGGCCACAGAGCCTTGCAACCGTTTCAACAGGTTTGTCAATAGCACCGACTACAAGTTCGCCACGATGGAAACCACCGACGATGTAAAAGTGCTCAGTGTTTTTCTTGAGGAATTAGACAGTGGGAGAGGCTCCCACTGTGTTTGTATTACTCAAAAGAAGGATACAATGTACAAGGAGGATTTACATGGTGCCTGACCTCCACTTATGGAGGTTGGGGCCACTACATTTTTATGGATATGCAGTCAAGGGGGTTCTAAGCTATTTACAAAGGGGAGAATAAAGTCTCTCACATCTTCTCTTGTTCTATGTTGGAGCAGGCTAAAATCATGTTTCAAACGTTCAAGCCAAGAGAGAATAGTTGGGGTGATGCTTCTGAAATGTTTGGTATTCCTCTCTTTCCAAATGCTCCAAGCCGCGTGAAGGAAGACATCCATGAACATGGGATTGTTCCAATCATGAGCTGCCATGCTGATCCACCGAAGCCTTGAACCAGTTTGCTGCCAAGTTATCCCTAGAATGGACCAACAATGTTGGCTAAAAGGGCATTGGAAGATCATGTGTTTGACAGTCTCTTCAATTCGCTGGTCACAAAGAAGGCAGTTGTAATTGTCTCCAATGTTGTAGTGTCTCCTCTTGAGCATGTTACGTGTGTTTAAGCGGTCTGAGAGAATAAGCCACCCAAACACCTTAATTTTCACCGTTGACCTGGCTGCCCAGAGCCAATTGTATGATTGATGTGCATCCACCTCTCTAAAATAGAACTTGTAATATCGTATTGCCTTAAATTCCACTGAACCCCAACAATATGTCCAGTTATCGTGGGGGGTCGGGTCAGTATTGTTGCCAACATGCCTCACCTTTTGCTGTAGATCACGGACTTCTTGCATTGCTTGAACTAAGAGTGGGAGGTGAAACGTTTCATGCAGTGACGTGGATCCCAGGAAAACTTTGACCGAAATATCTTCATTTATTGCGAAGGAAAAGGCGCGCTGGTACGTTTCTTCGAGAGTGGCGTCAAGACACAGGTCTTTCCACATGAGCATTGTGGCTCCATCATGCACAATTGCTTTTGAAATACCTCTGTAAATCGGGGTGAGCTTGAGAACATCTCACCACCAGAATGATCTGCATGGTTCCATGGCATGGGGGATTTTGTTTGTGTAGTATGTGGACCATACGAGCTCCACCCAAGGCACATCGTGTCTGTTGTAGAATTTATGCAGGTATTTGAGAAGGAGGGCATCGCTTTGTATGCATAGGTTTATTATGCCAAGACCCCCACACTGTTTTGGTCGACACACCATGCTCCATACCGCAAGCGAGTTGCATTTGTCCCCATGTTCAGTCTTTTTTGTCCAGAGGCACTTCCTTCGCAATTTGTCAAGCAGCTCAAGTATCTTTGGTGGCAGTCTGAGAGTGCACAGAGCAAAGATAACTAGGGATGTGATCATGGTATTGAGTAGTGATAGCCTAGCTCCATATGACATCAAGGCCAGGGTGCTTGTCATCTGTCGTTCCATTGTGCAAACAAGCGGCATTAAATCTTGGACTGAGGGCTTGGTTGTCCCGAGAGGTAACCCTAGGTAAGTGAAAGGCATGGAACCTACTTTGCATCCAAAGATATTGGAGAGCTCATTGTAGCAGTTGGCCTCACAGTTGATTGGGATGAGTGTGGACTTGTGGAAGTTTATCTTGAGCCCAATGGAGATAGCGTAGTCAGTGAGAATGTTTTTAATCATGCGGGCTTGGAACGGGCAGGCAGGAAGAAGAATGAGCGTGTCGTCCGTGTACTGTATCACAGGGTAGTCGTGTTGGATCTCTCTGGGGAACGGTAGCTGAATTCTCCCATGTCTGAAAGCATCGTTAATTGCAGCTTGTAAGAGGTCAGCCGCCAGTACAAAAATCAATGGAGAGAAGGGGTCTCCTTGGCAAACTCCACATTTATAGTTGAATTGGCGACCCGGGACACCATTTAAAAGCACCGCTGACTTGCCAGAGGAGAAAATGCATTTTACCCAATTGAGCCATCTGTCATCAAAGCCCATATGCTGCATAATCATAAGCATAGCATCATGTTCGATCGTGTCAAAGGCCTTGGCGAAATCCAGTTTTAGGAGAATGATCTTTTCCTTGGAGGTTTGACACTGATGGATATATTCGAACGCCCAGGCTAAACAGTCCTGTAGTGATCGGCCTTTCAGGAATCCATATTGATTTTGATGAACGATTTTAAGTATGAGCTTTTGTAGTCGGTTGGCAAGAAGTTTTGTGAGAATCTTAAGACAACAATTCAACAAAGTGATTGGTCTAAAGTCAGAGACGGTCTCTGGGGAGCAAACCTTAGGAATGAGTGTAATAAACCCCTCATTAATGCTTTCGAGATTTAGGTTCCCCTCATAGAACTGGTTGCATAGCTCTTAGAAGTCATTCTTAATAATATGCCAGCATTTTTTGATAAAGATACCAGAAAAACCATCTGGTCCTAGGGCACGGTCGGCCGGCATTTCTTTAATGATCACATCTATCTCCTCCTTGGTGAAGGGAATGGTAAGTAGATCCAGTCCCTCAACTTTCTTGATGATGTTAGGGAGGTTGAATTTCATTTGGAATTCGCCTGATTTTCCCAACCGACCGCTCTTTAAATGTTTGATATATGACTGCCTCTTTGCCCGCGTGGTCATCAACGACCGATCCGTCTGAGAGTTTGAGTATTGGTATTGTGTTCCGTTTGTACCTCTTAGAAGCCAGAGCTTTCAGAAATTTAGGGTCTTCGTCACCAAATTTGATCCAACGGATAGTGCATCTCTTTTGCCAATATTGTCGTTGATAGCTCAATAGCCGAAGGAGGTGCCTTTTCAGGATTTCCCTGAAGTTTTGCTCTGGCGTGGAGAGGGCTCTAATGTTTTCAAGAGCATCCAGATTGGCCAATGCCAGATTGGAGTTATCAATCTCCACTGTCAGTTTAGAGATTCGTTTGCTCCACCGCTTCAACTCATATCTTAGTGCTTTGAATTTTCTGGCTAACAAAGTGGCTGCATTTGAGGTATTCTTGAAAGTTCTTGACTAGACCGATTGGACCAGCTCAAAAAAACCAGGATGTTCAGTCCAATAAGATTCGAACCTAAAAATTTTACTGCGTGGAATGGATGTTTCAATTTTCACCACACACGGGATATGATCTGAAACTGGTTTTCCCAAGGGCACAACTATGGTGTTGGGGTATGAAGATGTCCAATTGTTGGAAGTGAGAAACCAGTCGAGCTGTTCGAGTAATGGATCAAGCTGCATATTGCTCCATGTGTAGGCCCTGCCCTTGATTGGCAGTTCAATTAACTGATTAGATCGTATGATGTCGTTGAAAGCAATCATGTCATTCGGATTACCTCTAGGTTTGTTTCTGTTGTCGGGGCCTCGTATGTAATTAAAGTCTCCTAATAAGAGACAATCATCATTAATTGGTATATTAAGATTTTGGAGCCAGTTTGTGTAGGTCACTCTAGAATCCCCTTGACAGGGTCCATAGATATTCACCAGTGTCCATTCCTAGGAAGACTGTGTGGAATGAAACTTAATGGCCAAAGCAAAGTCTTCTTCCAAAATCACAGAGCCAGTAAAAATGGCACTATTCCAAATTGTGACGATCCCTCCCGAGGCACCATGCGAGGGTATGTAAGCGAATTTGTCAAATCTCTTCGGGCAGCAAGACTTAATGAACATATTATCAATGGTGGGTTTTTTGTTTCTTGTAGACAAATTATAGCACAACCACTAGAAGCGATAGCATTAGATAGCGCCAAAAGTTTAGGTTTAGAGTTTAAGCCACGTACATTCCAGCATAGGATGTTCCAATTCAACAAAGAAGACATGATAGGATAAAGGAAAATAGGGAAGCCACGCTGCAGGCACTTTCAGATACTTCAAGCTTGGGACGGGCCGTCTGCCGGTTCCGTCGTGAGAGCTTCCTCAGAGACTTCGGCTGGCGGAATGGAGCACTTGTTAATTCCAATGTGCTCCAGAACCTGATTTGGAGTGGGCGGCGGGATGCGGTCCCCCTGATTGACTGTCTGATCAACAGTATCCATTTGAGTGGCAGTAGCAGAGGGCACAACACGGGGTTTAACTTTGGAGGTTTTTGGCTTAATATCAGAGACAGATGGTACCTTAAACCCATCATATTTGTTGGACCTATTGCTGCGACGTACCTCCACCATAGATGCTAGAGCTTTGGCTTTGCTTTTTCTAGTCACTGAAGTGCCTGAACCCAAATCAATAGCAGGAGGAGCAATCAGTGCATTTGTGGCTTCACTTGCGGCTTCAGTATTAACATTGGGAAGTTGAGGAAACACTGCATCATCAGGAGCTGTCAGGCTCAAAGCATTAGTGTTACTAGAAATGGCCACATCCAACGGCATTTCCTGATCGAGGTCTGCAGCAATCTCAGTAATGACAACCTTGGAAGGAGCAGACCTGGATACAATGGTAGAGTCTTCAAGAGTAAAGGGCGCGGCGTCCCCCGGGTTCAGAGCCCATGAGGTGTGCCCAGGAATAAGAACAGTACGAGAAACAGAGTCAGCAGAGTGCTTGACAGTTTTAGATGCTGAAAAAACAGAGAAATGCCGATTTGTCTCTTCAACACTGACCGTGAACTGCACTGAACTATCACGAAAGCCAAATCCTAAACTCCAAGGTCCAAAAGCAGCAATGATAGGTTTGATAGCAGCAGTGAGGTAGGTGTTTAGCCTCAACATAGGCACACAATCATTCAGTAGGAGCGAGGCATAGCTGTCATGGTCTGAAAGCATGGAGAACTGCATACCAGCATTAGATATAGTCAGGGACAGTTCAATACTGTTTACCTCAGGTGGAGCAGCGATCGGGCCCTGGACAAATCACTGGACTGAGCTGTGTCGACAGACAAAACATCCATTGCAGAGCCATTGACAGAGAGTAGTTGGTTGAAGATGTTTAAAGGAACGATGGCGTATCCATCAGACATAGTTGCACTGGAATCCGAGATGCTGAAAACAGAGATTGAGTCATTCCAAGCAGCAGCCGGGCTATCTTGCAGGTTGTTGAGAGGAGGAATACCATGATGCACCTACAAACCTTCTCCAGCTAGCCAGGCCTGGAAATTGAACACTACAGGAGGTGTGTGTGGTGGGGATGGGGGCCAGACTCCCCAATGAGGTTGAAACTGCACTTCATCATCTACCACCTGCTCTGCATTGCCATTACCTGGATGAGCATTGGCATTGGCAGCCACATTTTGGGCGATCCAATTATGGAGCTGCATTTGATAAATCTGTTCTCCTGTGAGGTTGTCACCATGAAGTGGGTGAGGAATTCCATCTTCGGGAGGAGGATCTTAAGTGGCCGGCGGGACATCTGGGATGTGTGCATTCCAATCACTGCTCCTCAACATAGTGACGGCCACAGTCTAGCTCTGGCGAGCGCCCCCAAGCTGATGCAGCACCATACTCTTAGGAACAAATTTAAGGTGTATCACCCTGACCTTCAGAAGCACGAATCACGGTCCCCTCTAGGGTTATGCCATTCAACCAACTGACCAAATTTATCGACAGATTTGTGCATATAGTGTTGAGTCTGATAGTCATACAGGAAACCGATGTAAAGCAGCCAGATCTCCGGCCCGAAAGAAGTAAGACGCGTGTTCAGAGCAGCATCATGAGGAACAAAGGATATCACGACCGGCTCATCAAACTCATCCTCATCGAGCTCAAAGGTGGTACCAACTACTGCATCCCTAGTGATCGTGATGGTAAATCCAAAGATACCAACCCCAAGAGGGTGGTCACCTACTTCAATTGGAAAAAACACGGATTCATGTAGCAAACCTTCAATGATGTGGCGAAGCGCCACCTTGCGGTGGAAAGGGATGGCTCTGTTAGCTTCGGCAATGGCGAGGAAGTCATGGCACAGCGGTGGGATCGGGCCGACCACCATATCGTCACGCACCCTATGGTCAGGCAGCCCGAGCTCGACGGTCATGCCCGGCGGGAGGTAGGGGATGACATTGATTGGAAAGTTAGCCATGGTGGTGGTGGTGCTCAGTGTTATGGGCTTGGCCTGCAAGAACCTTGTCCAAATCCGTGACCACTACAGGGTCTAGGGCAGCACGAAGAAGGACTCCCTGGTCGAACTCGCCTTGGCCATCATCGACCCCTACTACAAAAATATGGAGCAGGATGCCCAGAGAACAAGTCCCCTATCCTGGCACAGGGCTTGGATGCGGCAACTGGATGAACCTCACCTCAGGTTCGTGGCCAAGAGCGTCTACACATGCTACAAGATGCATAGGCGGATCGTTGACATGAGGAAGTGCCTCGTTACCCAAATCAACGAGCCCAGATCGAGCCACAAGGAGAGCAAGTGTCACAAGAAGTAGATGATGATCCGATGATCGTTTATGCTAGTTAATCATGCATGTAATATATAGTTTACTTTATTGGTGTGTGGAAATGTCATGTGTGTAGTAGCCACCTATGTAATTATGCATGTAATAGTTTACTTTGGTGTGTGCAAATTCCATGGTTGTAGTAGCCACCTATGTAAGTGAATGTTTAATTTGGTTATGCAACCATGTCCTTATAAGTGTGTGTGTGTGTGTTGTTGTTGTTCTATATGCAATCCCATTGCAAAACACACACGTCTTATTAGCAGCAACCGTCTGTGTTATTATCGGTCTTCGCACACATTTCTGATTACAGATCTGTTTGCCGCGTATCACACACATCTTGTTATATTGAACTGTTTCTGTTCTCTTGTCCCAACACAAACAATTCATCCGAGTGAACTGCATGTCGTATATCGCACACACCTTGATTTGGCTGACCATTTCTTTTGTGTTGCCTAATCACAAACAGTTCATCCGAGTGAACCGTATGTTGTATATCGCACACACATTCATCTGGCTGCCCGTTTCTTTTGTTCCTCCTCATCGCAAACAGTTAATTGAACTGAACCGTATGCCCTGCATCGCACACGCAACTAAAATATGAACCGTGTTTGATGCATCCTCCATCCCAAACATTTTGCACCTTTTTGACAGTTTTTTTACACCACCGTTTGTGATTATTGCATCGCACACAGTTTCGTCGAAGGGTCAAGGCGGAACTTGGGCAGGAGCACTTTTGCCCTCCGGCGGAGCGATTCTGCCGGGGGAACTTCCCTCCCGGAGGGGTAAATCATCGCCATCATCATCACCAACAACTCTCCCATCTTGGGGAGGGCAATCTCCATCAACATCTTCAACAACACCATCTCATTTCAATCCCTAGTTCATCTCTTGTGTTCAATCTTGTTACCGAAACTATAGATTGGTGCTTGTGGGTGACTAGTAGTGTTGATTACATCTTGTAGTTGATTACTATATGGTTAATTTGGTGGAAGATTATATGTTCAGATCCAATATGCTATTTAATACCCCTCTGATCTTGAGCATGATTATCATTTGTGAGTAGTTACTTTTGTTCTTGAGGTCACGGGAGAAATCATGTTTCAAGTAATCATGTGAACTTGATATGTGTTCGATATTTTGATAGTATGTATGTTGTGATTCCCTTAGTGGTGTCATGTGAACGTCTACTACATGACACTTCACCATATTTGGGCCTAAGGGAATGCATTGTGGAGTAGCAATTAGATGATGGATTTCGAGAGTGACAGAAGCTTAAACCCCAGTTTATGCGCTATTCCGTAAGAGACCGATTGGATCCAAAAGTTTAATGCTATGGTTAGAATTTATTCTTAATACTTTTCTCGTAGTTGTGGATGCTTGCGAGAGGGTTAATCATAAGTAGGAGGTTTGTTCAAGTAAGAACAACACCTAAGCACTGGTCCACCCACATATCAAACTATCAAAGTACCGAACACGAATCAAACCAACATGGTGAAAGTGACTAGATGAAAAACCCTCAAGAACGCTTTGCTTATCATAAGAGACCATTTTGGCATGTCCTTTGCCTCAAAAGGATTGGGCTACCTTGCTGCACTTTTGTTACTACTATCGTTACTTGCTCATTATAAATTACTTTGCTATCAAACTACTCTACTACTTACAATTTCAACACTTGCAGACATTACCTTGTTGAAAACCACTTGTCATTTCCTTCTGCTCCTCGTTGGGTTTGACACTCTTACTTGTCGAAAAGAGCTACAATTGACCCCCTATACTTGTGGGTCATCAGGTTAGAATGATTCTGCTTATGTGATGTCATGGCGGGTTATAGCGGTCTGATGAAGATTCGGCACTGATGCATTCTGCTAAGTTAAACAGTGAAGATTGATATGAACAAGTTCAAATCAACCTGGGGCCTAATGTTGGGGATATAACTCCGAGGTGTGACCCACCCAGGAGGGGCCGGGTTACACCGTTGGCGGTTTAACATGAAGAAGGTTCAAGGAGGCCCAAGGAGAAGTATGAAGACGACGGCTTTTGGAGGCAGGCCTGGTGAATGCCCAAGACCAGGGCCTGTGAACCGTCGTAGGAAGACATGTTCTAAAGGGCATGACTAGTTAGAAACCGAGCCGGTCATGTTGTGTGAGCCATTCGGGACTCTGTAAGCCTCCGGGTATCTACCTGTGTATATAAAGGTGAGACCCGGTGGCGGGTTAACTCAAGAAACAAGCAATCAAGAACTAGGTCAAGCGTATTGGCTCCCTTGTAATCGAAACTCAAGCAATACAACTATAAGCAGGACATAGGCTTTTACCTCGTTGAGAGGGGCCGAACCTAGGTAAACTCCTTGTGTCCTTTTGTCCCGTTCAACCCCTTCAAGCTAAACTAGTTGCGATGGCTCCACACCTAAGTCCTTTCACTAGGGCATCTGCCGTGTTAAATCCACGACACCTCCCTTGCTCCAAAACCTAGCTAGGTCGCCGCTGCCGTGCCACCTCCATCGTCAACCTCTGCCGGTCTGCCTGTGCAGTTTACCCACCAATATACATACCCTCGCCACCCTGAGTTTCTTAGATGACGCCTGCGAAATGCCCCCTTTCCCAAAGATCCCCATCCCCACCCCCTCCCCCACTCTAGAGCATCGTAGCCTAAGCCCGGCTACACTTCCCAGGGAGCTCGAGGAGCGAATAGCCCAAAAGAGCTTTACTACGGCCTCTTCGCCCGACGTCGGCGAGGTAGCTGCCGAGGAAGCTGACAACGATGACTGGACTTGGATTCAGCCTCTCAATCAGTGGGCTAGAGTATTCTGGCATGTCGCGAATGCCGGCTACGACATCGAGGTCGTCAACACCGACGGCTTGACGCGGGTTATGTCACAGGTTAAGTTGCCCACCCCCAACCCTTCAGGTTCGACAACGGTCGATCTCATTGATGGCCCTGCCGCTGATCTCCTGTGGCTCATTATGAACAATTTGCCATCCTTCATCGCCATGGAGCCCCTTTTGTCATTTCTGAAGGATACGTTCTGCGACGCTAGCTTGGGAACCTCAGCTGGCAAGTCGGACCTCATTGACGGCGACCACGAGGAGGAGCCAATCAGTGACATGTGAGGAAACCCATGATTTGTTTTGCCGTGCCTCTTCACTGGGGGTATCCCATGATTTGTTTTCTCGATCCCCCTTTGTAGTGAGAACATGTCCAGTATTTATTGCTATATTTGGTTGTTTGCATTACACCTTGTTTATTTCTATGGTTTATGGTTGTTCGGTTGTTTGTAGTTAGCATATGTCCAGTTTCAATTGCCATCTTTGGTTGTTCTAGTATGCCTTTTTTATTTCAGCTATTAACAGTGTGATGTTCTATATGTGCTAGTATGAACTATGTAGTTCAAATTCATCAATACCATTTTTAACAGTAGTTCAATGAATGACTATATTTGGTTGTTGTTAAGCATGTTGAACTCCCTCTGGATCTTTTTAGTTCACATATAACATTTGTCTAAAGTCAAGTCTCGTAAAGTTTGACCAAATTTATTGAAAAAGATACCAACATTCACAATATGAAATCAATATCAGTACATGTGACTTAAATTTTCATATTGTATGCCTTTAGCATGGTAGATGTTGGTATTTTTTCATATAAATAAGGTCAAACTTTATGAAGTTTGACTTCAGAAAATTCTTATATGCAGAGTAAAAAGGACTGGAGGGAGTATTTACCACGCCTTTCCATTTGATTTAACAATAGCACTATTTGGATACTCTAACTTAGCTAGAGGTTAGAGTTAGTTTCTAGCTAATGACAATTAAAAGGGGGAGAGAGAGAGATTGGTGGAATAGTTGATTGTATTACTTGAGCCTCGTGGGCATATATATAGGAGTACATGGTCATCTTGGAGTACAAGTCAAGGTAGAATAAATCCTACGCTATCCTACGTTTCCTAAATAACAATGATACTCAACAATGACTAACCTGAACTAACTCTAGCCAAAGAGGTGTTTGGATGATAGTGTTAGATTGACAATAAATGCACTAGGAGAACTAGCCCCAATCAACACCTCTTGGGTGGGATAGTTGTTTTGGGTGGGTTAGACGCAATTAGCTCAAACTAGCCCTCATGTTTGGATACTTTAGGGCTATTTGAGCCCAAACTAGCTCAAACTAACTCTAACCCATGAATCCAAACAGGGCCAATAACTAGTGTGCTTAGACCTGCACAATACAAGTTTGAATGACTATGTTTGCTTGTTTTTAAATATTAGGCATGTTGCAGTTAATAACACACCTTTCCACTTCTTGTTTTTAAATATTAGGTTTTTAACAATTTGGTCTTGCACATGTAGGTCCTGCTGTCAGAGGTTTTGACCCACTGTTTGACCCTTTTTACATATGTGGAAATGAGTTGTCCATGAATATCAGTCAAGTCAACAAACTAAGGAAGATTGTTACGATAAAGAAATTAGCGATAAAAAACAACAAGATCTTTTTCTGCACAATGAAGAAGACATCAATTCACTACAGGATGGTACTGACTGTTATACCTTGTCTTTTTAATTCCTTTGCGCCAAATATGCATATCCTTGTTTTCAGGCCTTTCCAAAGCAATTCACTGATGATTACCTCTCAAACCACCCGTATGATCATGAGGCGAGGAAGGTATTCATACAACACCCACGGTTCAATATTGACGTGTTCCTGAAGAGTAGAAGGATGGACAGGCACTGGCCTAAAGTTGCAAAGACCTTCAACATCAATGAAGGCTCAATATTCGCCTTCTGCCTTCAGCAGTTTTCCAAATGAGATCCATCTGTCTATGTACCGTATATGTTGCTAATTTCAAAAGGTTATAGATGTTGCATGTGAAACTAGGTGCTGGCAAAGTTGTGTAATGGGGTAGCTGAGTGCTAAAGCTATATGATGTTGTAATATGATGTATTTCAATTATGAAATCCTGATTCCTTAATATGAAAATGAAATATATTGTGTGCTTAATATGAAATGCCAATTAGATTTATAAATGGATTATTAATAATAGGGCAATTAGCGTGCTAATTTGGTTTTTCTATTGCAAATGGTTATTGAGAAAACACCATGGGCGATGACCTCAGGCAACGCACACAGTTTCTAGGAATAAACCGTGTTGGATCCATGAACAATCACACACGACATCCTCTTGAAAACTGTTTGTGTTAGGCCACCTTGCACAAACGTTTATGACATAAAAATGTGTGTGATGGACAGCCTTTGCCACATAGTTTCTTCTACGCACCGTGTGTGATGCATTCAATGACGCAAACGATAAAATTGTTAATATCGTGTGCAATGGCAACGCTATCACAAACGATTTAATGGGGAAAATTGTGTGTGATGTACCTGCGAACGGAAACATTTTCCTAGGAGTGACTGTGTGGGATGTATATACGAATGAGAACGTACTTCTTGGATTAACTGTGTGGGATGTACATACTAACGGAAACGTATTTCTTGGGTAGACTGTGTGGAATGTACATATAAACAGAAACGTTTAGCCGGGACTGACTGTGTGGGATGTACTTATGACCGAAAACAACTTGGCATGCATAATTGTATTTTTTACCACAACTATACGTATAACCATATTTGATCGATCGCCCATCACACACGACCTCATTTTGCCGAGCGAGTGTGCGAGGAGGGCCTATCCCCGATGGTTTCTGGGTCGCGT
This sequence comes from Triticum urartu, assembly GCF_003073215.2. Taxonomy (NCBI): domain Eukaryota; kingdom Viridiplantae; phylum Streptophyta; class Magnoliopsida; order Poales; family Poaceae; genus Triticum; species Triticum urartu. The sequence goes on from NW_024119148.1 coordinate 14,551, forward strand.
GGGAAGGACCCCCCTATCGCAGTCACTCAATTGGCGACTGATAATCCCCAAGTGCAGGGAATCATCATAGCAATTCCCAAAGGTGGAAGTGATAAGTATGGAGTGTCGAACCCACAAGGAGCTAAAGGTAAGATCAATATTCTCTCAAGCCCTATCTTCCACTGATATGACTCTACGTGCACCGAACATTTGCTTCCAACTAGAAACGAGAAATAAAACTACGTTGTGGATATGAAGAGGATAACTTTGCATGGTATCGGAGAGCTAAAATATAAAAGTAGGTGTTGTCATCATAAAGTTAGAATATATTACTAAATATTATAAATAGTGAGTGTGGAATAATGGTGGATCGGTGTGCAGAATTGTCCTAGGCAATTGTTAACAAGACCGGTAGTCATCATTGCAATTTCATATGAGGGAGAGGCATAATCTAACATACTTTCTCTACTTGGATCATATGCACTTATGATTGGAACTCTAGCAAGCATCCGCAACTACTAAAGATCATTAAGGTAAAACCCAACCATAGCATTCAAGCATCAAGTCCTCTTTATTCCCATACGCAACAACCCCCTTACTCGGGTTTGTGTTTCAGTCACTCACCAACCCACTATAAGTGAATCATGAACGTATTGCAACACCCTACAGCGGGGATCCCTCATGCTTGCGTGACACAGAGGGCACCATAGGACAGCACCAAAATAAAACATACAACTCGTACCAATCTAGCTCATCAATCAACCCAAAGACAAAGGATATCTACTCAAAACATCATAGGATGGCAACACATCATTGGATCATAATATGTGGCATAAAGCACCATGTTCAAGTAGGGATTACAGCGGGGTGCGGAAGAGTGGACCACGTAAAAGAGATGAGGATGGTGATGATGGTGGTGATGTTGATGAAGATGATCACCGCGGTGATGATTCCCCCTCGATGGCACTCCGGTGCCACCAAGAGAAAGGAGGAGAGGTTCTCCCCCTTGTGCTTCCTCCTCCATGGCCTCCCCCTGGATGGGGAAAGGTTCTCCCTCTGGTCCTTGGCCTTCATGTCGATGATGGCCTCTCCGGGATACTCCTCCATGCCACCGGTGATGATGGCCCCCTCCGGCAGGGTGCCGGAGAGGGCCTAGATTGATTTCTCGTGGCTACATAGGCTTGCGACGGCGGAACTTCCGATCTAGGTTAATTTTCCGAGGTTTCTGTATTTATAGGAATTTTTGGCGTCGGTCTCACGTCAAGGAGGTGCCCGAGGTGTCCACGAGGCAGGCCCACGCGCCTGGGGGGGTGGGCGCGCCCCCACCCTCATGGATGCCCCGGGACTCTCCTGGCCCAACTCTTTTACTCCGGGGTCTTCTTTTGGTCCATAAAAATCATCAAAATTGGCACATCAATTGGACTCCGTTTGATATTCCTTTTCAGTAAAACTCAAAAAACAAGGAGAAAACAGAAACTGGCACTGGGCTCTAGGTTAATAGGTTAGTCCCAAAAATCATATAAAATAGCATATAAATGCATATGAAACATCTAAGATTGATAATATAATAGCATGAAGACTTCATAAATTATAGATACGTTGGAGACGTATCAGCGACGGTTCGAAACTCACGGAAAGGGGTTAAAAATCGTTTGTATAGCACCTTGATGTACCAGTGTATGTTGATTTTGATTCAACTACATGTATGAACATGTGCCAAGTCAAGCCACTTAAATCATTCCAAGGAGGATATCATCATGTCATACTACATCATAACCATTTCAAAAGCATGTTGGCACGCAAGGTAAACCATTATCAACTCCTAGCTAATTAAGCATGGCATGAGTAACTTTTATCTCTAATTGTCATTGCAAACATGTTTCATTCATAATGGGCTGAATCAGGAAAGATGAGCTAATCATATTTACAAAAACAAAATAGGTCGAGTTCGTACCAACTTTTCTCCATCTCAATCTTTTCATCTTATATCGTCATTATTGCCATGCACTTGCATGACTGAACGGTGTGAATAATAATAATAGTGCACGTGCATTGGACTAAGCTGGAATCTGTAAATATTTATTCAAAGGGGAAGACAAGGTAATATGGGGTCTTTATTAGATCAACAATAATGCATATGAGAGCCACTCAAAATTTGCATCATGGTCTTCTCCTTACGACCCAAAGAAAGGAAAAATAATTTCAAAGAAACATGCTGAAATATTTTTTTGAGTATTTGTTTTTTTTGAAGAAAGTAAAGCAAGAACGAGAAAAACTATTTACACGGGAAAGCTCCCAACAAGCAAAAGAAGAACAAGAAATCTTTTTAAGTTTTATTTTAATACTACTACTAAAAAAACTAGAAAGAAAACTAAAAAGCAGCGAGAACTAAATTTTTTGGATTTTCTCAAAGTTTTTCAAACACACAAGAAGAAGGCAAGAAAAATAAACTAGCATGGATAATGCAATGAAAAAGTATGAACACCGACAACTAAAATGAGTGTGTGAACATGAATGTAATGTTGGTGAGAAATACGTACTCCCCCAAACTTAGGCTTTTGGCCTAAGTTGATCTAGGGCCACGGCTGGCCCGAATAGTATCCAAAGTCGTAGTTGGGGTTGTACTGAGCTGCGGCTACCACTGCTTGAAGGGTTGCTGCATGTAGGTGAGCGGCCTCCCCCTCTCTCTCATACTCGCCTGCCTCCTCTCTAGTTATGAAGTATCTCCGTTTTACCTGAAAATTAAAGAAGGCAGGAGCGGGAAGCCTGACACGAAGTCTTCAAGGACAGCATTTTGCACATATGTATCAAATTCCTCCTTAAAACATGCATGAACCATGAATTGATCTGATGGCCATTCACAAGGCTGCACTAGAGCTTCCCTCGGTGGTTCAAGGTATGGCTCACGTATTGCGAGCCTGGGGGCTTTCTTCGTCGAGGAACCCCCTTTGTATACCTTCCTAAACATTTTTCTTCCTCTGAAAAATTTCTAAAATTTTTAGTGACTCAAAATAAAAGTGAACAAAACTCAACAAGATTGATAGCAACCACTCCCACAAGTGTCTAGAGGCTTTATCATGCATAAAAACTACTTTGGACCATAAAAATTTGACATGCAAGCTCAAGAACAAGGTCACCACAGCAGCAAAAATTTGCAATATATAAAGCACTAGAACAAAAACTAATTGGACCATTGGAGGAGTCACATGCCGATGAAAAAATCCCCGAAACGGTTTCCGAAATGAAGTTCCGAGCAAGGAGATCAAAAACGGTAGCAAAATGAGCAAGAACACGTGTTTGAGCAATGGTAGAATTTTTTGGAGAAAGACAAAGTGAATGGGTGATGGAATCTGTGAGGGGGACCCACGTGGGATGCACAAGCCCTCTAGGCGCGCCTAGGGGGAGGGTGCGCCCTGTGGGCTTGTGGCCCACTGGTGCTGCCCCCTACTGTGTTTTTAGTGCTAAAAATTCTAAAATATTCTGGGAAAAATCATACTAAATTTTCAGGGCATTTGGAGAACTTTTATTTTTGGGACTTTTTTATTGCATGAATAATTCAGAAAACAGACGAATAATAGTATTTTTGCTTTATTTATTCTAAATAACAGAAAGTAAAACATGGGTACAGAAAGTTGTGTTTACTAAATTCATCCAGCTCATGTCCATCAAAAGGAATCCATTAACAAGGTTGATCAAGTCTTATTAACAAACTTTTTCCGAATGACATGAAACTGAAGAACTTTCGTATAACACTAGGTTACATCAACGGGGATATGCATGTCCCCAACAATAAGAATATCATATTTCTTTTTGATAGTAGGAATAGGGAATACAAAACCTCCAATAGCAATGGTTGAAAATTTTCCAGTAGAATTGATGCTATTAACTTGAGGTTGTTTCTTCGAAAAGTGTACCATATGCTCATTACCATTAACATGAAAAGTGGCATTGCCCTTGTTGCAATCAATAACAACCCCTACAGTATTCAAAAAAGGTCTACCAAGGATGATCGACATACTCTCGTCCTTGGGAATATCAAGAATAACAAAGTCCGTTAAGATAGTAACATTTGCATCTACGACAAGCACATCCTCACAAATACCGATGGGTATAGCAGTTGATTTATCGGCCATTTGCAAAGAGATTTCAGTTGGTGTCAACTTATTCAAATCAAGTCTACGATATAAATAGAAAGCCATAACACTAACACCGGCTCCAAAATCACATAAAGCCGTTTCAAAATAGTTTCTTTTAGTGGAGCATGGTATAGTTGGTATTCCTGGATCTCCTAGTTTCTGTGGTATTCCACCCTTAAAAGTGTAATTAGCAAGAGCATGATGAAATTTTTTGCTTTCGGTATCTTTCTTTTATTTCTAACAATATCTTTTTCATATACTTAGCATAAGGAGACATCTTCAGAATGTCAGTCAAATGCATACGCAAAAAGACAGGTCTAAGCATTTCAACAAAGCGCTCAAAATCCTCATCATCCTTTTTCTTGGATGGTTTAGGAGGAAAGGGCATGGGTTTCTGAACCCACGGTTCTCATTCTTTACCATGTTTCCTAGCAATGAAGTTTCTCTTATCCTATCTTTTATTCTTAGGTTGTGGGTTATAAAGATTAACAGCAGGTTCTATCTCCACATCATTATCATTACTAGGTTGAACATCAACATGAAAATCATCATTAACATTAACACTAGTTCCATGTTCATCACCAGATTGTGTTTCGGCATCAGAAATACAAATATCATCTGGATTCTCAGGTGTGTCTATAACAGGTTCACTAGAAGCATGCAAACTCCTATCACCTTTCTTCTTCTTTTTAGAAGGACTAGGTGCATTAGTATTAATTCTCTAAGAGTCTTGTTCTACTCTCTTAGGATGGCCCTCAGGATACAAAGGTTCCCGAGTCATTTTACCTCCTCTAGTCAGAACTCTAGCGGCATTATCATTGTTCTTATCATTTAACTCATTCAACAAATCATTTTGTGCCCTGAGAACTTGTTCTACTTGAGTTTTTACCATGGAAGCATTCTTACCAATAATCTTGAGATCATTAATAGTTCTACACATATATTCACGCAAGTAGTCAAGCATATAAGCATTACGTTTCAATTGTCTACTAACATATGCATTTTGAAGTTTTCTTATTTAACAATAAAGTTATGAAATTAATCCAATCATTGACTAGCAGACTTATTATGAGGAATATCACCTTTCATAAAATCTATAGAGAGAATTTACCTCCAGAACCTGTGTCGGATTATCAAGACCATGTATTTCTTCAATAGGTGGTAAATTCTTAACATCTTCAGCTTTAATACCTTTTTCTTTCATAGATTTCTTTGCCTCTTGCATATCTTCAGGACTGAGTGTAGCGACCCGACCTCAGATGGTCAAGTCTCTGTGCTTCAGTGTCATCCCTGGATCGGTAATGCTGACACTCATAGTCCTCGAAGGATTTATAACAAAGTAGCAATCACACACTTATTACATCAAACGTCTCAAGAGAGAACTTATTACAATAATATGGCTTAAGGCCATCTAATACGATAACAACGGAAGGCTTGGAAGATAAAGTGAGTCCATCAACTCCACTGGCATAACTGAGTTGCACGGCAATGACCTAACAAACCTTACTCCTCGTCTGAAAAGTCTGCAACATAATACGTTGCAGCCCAAAAACGGGTCAGCACATGGAATATGCTGGCAAAGTAACACAGTAGAGCAAGAACAGAATAATGCTATCACTATATGCATATTTGGCTGGTGGAAAGCTCTATTGTTTATAGTTTTTGCGAAAAGCCAATTTTTCCCTACAACAAAGGAGTAGATTTTAATTTAACTATCATGGTAGTTGAAACAACATTGAGAAGATTCCTCCAACTCAATCCCAATTAAAGTGATTAACAACCCAACAATATTAGTTAAACATTGGCAGAATTTTTTTTGTAGGAATGTTTTATCAATTCATTTTCATTTCATTTGTACCCGAGATACTTTTGATAACCCAAGTACTAGATACTCAAGAATTGTCCATAACCGGGGACACAGCTTACAGGGTGTTTGAGAAACGGATGACCGAGACACATTCTTTCAGAAACATTAACTCTCTACTCCGGACAGACCATACCAAACCTACATCACACTACCTGCTGATCTGCCTCTTCAAGAGCTTCACGTAACTTACTCAACTATGCTAGAGCCCATAATAGCTTGTGGCTGCACATGGAAGTTTCTAGCATGAATCATCTCAGTTCCCTTTGAGCCTGGGTGGCGGTCCATAGGAAGATCACACGGGTACTCCGGGATTTCCAAAAAAAATACAGGCAACACTGGGTACTCCAGGTGCCTCAATCCACCCAGTTGTTTGATTAAGTTGCCACCTTAAGTTGAACCATTAATTTAACAATCTCACATCTGTCATGGATTTCACTCAAACCCAAACCACGTCTACGAGCATAGCATAGCATAGTATATAAGCAACGGAAGTAACTCCCAAGGGTTTGAATGTAACAGGGCAATAGGTTCTACCTCAACAACTACTTCCCAACCCACATGTTAATGACATCCTAATCATGCAATGTTTGAGGACTGGAACTAATGCATAAAAAAACTGGGTGATAAAGGGGTATGATTAAAGTGTTACTTGCCTTGCTGATGATCTACGAAACCTAGGGACTCGTAGTAGCACGCTTCGCTCTCCGGGTATTCTATCGCAAGCAAACAATAGCATCCATATGTAACAAGCAACGATGCACAAGCAAAACTCAAATAAAATAGTTTGACCAGAAAGTTCAAATTAAGAACTTTGGTTCGCAAAAGAATCAAATCAAACGGAGCAACAAAACTCAAACGGCGAAAGAAAGAAACTTCGTTTACTAATCTGAAACTAGGTCAAATTTTACAGTAGAGAAAACTTGTTTGAGTCGGTTAAACAGAAAGAGGGTTTCGAGACGAAACTCTAGGCGGTTGAATCGCCTGATTCTAACTAACGAGCGAAAAGATAAACAGAAACTAAGATCGGATCAGAAATCGCGATCAGAGAAAATCGCGGAATAAATCCGATAAAAGAAAACTAACGGACAGACTAACAAATGAGCGCTCGATAGCTGTATCTAACGGGCGAACAACCGTTCGTTAAAAAGAACATTCGGACGAACGTCCGCTAACTAGAAGAACCGAGAAAAACCGGTGAATCCAAAAAAACAGATCTAGGGTTTCTAAAAAACCGAACGGTTTTTATAAAAAAAACAGCGGCGGAGTCCGGCGA
>NW_024119149.1:0-13858 GCF_003073215.2 Triticum urartu
GGAACACATCCCAATCCGCAAGGACGACGAGGTGCAAATCGACTGCTACCTTCTCCTTCGGAGCTGCACCACAAATACAAAGTTATTTCGAGTGAAGAACAAGTTCCACTCGACAGATAATTCATGAAGATATTCAACGATAAATCAAGTTCAGATAAGATCCAAAGGTCCTAGACCACAGATCAAAGTACTCGAGCCTCCAGCTCAACAGAGTTTAACGGTTACAAAATCCACTCAGCATTCCGAGGAAAATTTAAAGTGAAGCATAAAAGTGTTTATTCCTCAGGCGGAGGGCTGGAAGGGGCGACGAACTCGTCCAAGTCGATCCCGTCTGCAATGCGAGTGGCAGCAGCATTGAAAGTCTCCATGAAGTCTTGAAAGTTGGGCTTCCTGGTATTGGCAACTAGGATGGCGGCCAACTTTTCTTCTCGTGCCTCCTTGCAGTGGATGCGGACCAAAGACAAAGCGACGTCAGCGCCACATCTAGCAAAAGATTTCTTCCATTCCGCCACTCGACCTGGGACTTCATTCAGTCGAGTCATCAGGGACTCGAGGTCATTCTGAAGCGTCGTCCTAGGCCACAGCGACGTGTCAATCCGCGACATCGCAACCTTCAACCGAGCAAGATAGTCAACAACGCCGGCAACACGAGATTCCAGTCGGAGCACGTTCATAGCAGCCTCGTCCTTCACTGGAGAATTGATGGGGTCCAAGTCTGTCTCCACTCGAATGGTCTCCTCTTCGAAGTTCTGGCAGAATTCTGTAAACACAATTCAAGGATAAGTCAGTGGCTCTACGCAGGTTTGGTAACTGCAAGTCAGTCGGGCCGGAGTAATTACCCTCGAGCATGACGAACAGCTTCTTGGCGAGTCCACCGAGATAAGCCTCCAGATCGTTCTTCTTCCCCGCCAGTTCACTTGACTTGTAATTCAGAGCTATCTTGTCATTCTTCAGACGGCTAACCTCTTGATTAGCTGCGTCGAGAGCAGTTTTCAGCCTGGAGTTTTCCTTTTCAAGAGTACCGACTAAAGCCAGTTTTTCTTCAGCAAGCTTCATTTTGTTCAGGGCCTCCTTCTGCGCTTTGGCAAGGTCTTGATCCTTCTTCTTCAGAGCCTCCTCCATTTTGTCTGCGAAACAGCAAGTGAGATCAACATCGAGGACGGCCAGAAAGAAAGGACAGTCGACAAAAGCTCACCAGCCATACCTTTTGCTTCGTCCCTCGCCTTCTGCAAGTTCTCCTGAGCAAGCTTCAAGTCAAGTTTCAGTTGGATCTGTTTGTTCTCCAACTCAGTGTAGCGAGCCACAAGTTCGCAGGATTTCTGCAAAAAAATCAGTCGACAGACATCCAAGATAAGTTGCTTCCGAGTAACCAAGAGACAATGATGGCGTTTCTAAGACTACAGCCGAATCAAAAACATTCGAAGGTAGTCTCGGGGACTACACCCAGTGGGTGCACTCAGCGTGCCCCCACTGGTTCGACCAAAAAAAATTGACTGCCCGCAGTCGACCGTTTACAGTTCCATTCGACATGGCCTGACCAGACCGAGTGAAGAAGTTCAACTAAAGCAACACAATATAAAGACTACAGTCGACTGCCAGCAGTCCACCGTAGTCTCGGGGACTACACCCAGTGGGTGCACTTAGCGTGCCCCCACTCGTCAAAAAGATTAATAGACACACCCAGTGGGTGTACAGATATAAAGATCTTCGGAAAAGAGATTCTTCAGATAGCATATCCTAACAGAACAAGCGGTGAATCGACTGACCTAGACGTTGCTCTGAAGAGCTGAACTCGCGTCATAAGCTGCTTGGCTGGCTTCTCGAACCACCTTCACTTGCTCCATCATGATCCCCGCCTAGCGTATAGCCTCTTTAGCGGCACCCACTTGGTCCTAAGCGATGTGGTGTGTGGCAAAAAGCGAAGGCGGATTTGCAGTCGACGTCGAAGGCCGGACACTCGTCAGAGGTTCAGCGAAGGTCACAGAAGCCCGAGTGGTATCACCACCCTCCCGGACTACGGCCTCAGGTGCCGGAGTAGTTTGTGGGGTCTTGCCAGCCGGCGCCCTCCTGTTCCTTCGCGCCCTCAGCGGCACTTCGTCGTCATCATCAGGGAGGTCAATGACATGAGGAGGAGCTACAAGAAAAATCCAATCCAACGGAATTATAAGAAATCATCCGTTGACTAAAAGCAGAGCATCAGTAATCGTACCGGGATTGGAGGTAACAGTGTCTTCCATCTCTTGATCATCGTCCTTGGCGGAGATCTCCGAGGTGGCAGCACTACAAATTTCGAAAGTCAGTCAGCTTATTCAATGAGTCGACTAAGAGTCCATCACGTTCAACAAAGGAAAACAAATTCTACTATTACCCAGAAATGGTGGGGACAGTCATCTTCATCTTGGGCAGAGCCTTGGGCGGCTTGGACGGCCTCGCGCGTGGGTGCTTGGGAGCTTTTTCTGTCGGCGCTAGAGATGAGGTCCGAGGGCGCTTCGACGACTGCCCAACAGGGACAGTCGCCTTACCACGTTCCCGCGCAGGGTCGTGTGTAAGCTTGGATCGCCGTTCTGAGCGGGGAGGTTCGACTTCTTCCTCCTCCTCTTCACTGGAGTCATCGTCGTCATCCCCCTCTCCTTCACCGTCAGATTCTCACTCTTCTCTCTCATCTCCACTTTCGCCTCTGCTCGCCTCTCCTTCCTCGGCCTGCTCCTGTGCTCCATTGGGTGTCGAGTACATCTCAGTAATGGCCTAGAGAACAACAAACAAGACAAAAGTCAATCGACTGATCCAAAGAGAACACATAAAGAAAGCAGGATCACAGTCGGAAATGCAAGGTCAGACCTTGCCCACTTTGTATGTTTGGTCGAGTGGAGGAATCCTCCTGGCTCCTCGGGGGTTGTCCTTGTTCCCTGTGATACTCGACAGCCACCCTTCCAACATCTCGTCAGTGACCTCTTCTGGGTGAATCCGAGTGGTGTCTTCGAGACCCGAGTATAGCCACATCGGGTGGTCACGAGCCTGAAGCGGTTGGATCCGCCTCCGAAGGAAGACTTCCCACAAGTCCATGCCAGTCACACCCTTGCGGACAAGCTGAACCACTCGACCGACCAGCACCTTGACTTGCGCCTTTTCCTCCAGTGTCACTTTCAGAGAGGCAGGGTTTTGTGCTCGATTTGGAGAAAAAGGGGGAAGCCCAGTCGAGTGTCCTGGGGTCACCTGGTCTTTACAGTAAAACCAAGTCGACTGCCACCCACGGACTGACTCGGGAAAAGTGATAGACGGAAAGGAACTTTTTCCCCTCATCTGGATCGCCAGGCCCCCGCACAGCTGGATCACCTGCGTCCGTTCGTCACTCGACTTGGCCTTCTTGACCGACTGAGAGCGGCAAGTGAAGATGTGCTTGAAGATTCCCCAATGGGGGCGGCAACCCAAGAAGTTTTCACACAAGGAAACGAAAGCATCAAGATACACAATAGAATTGGGAGTAAAGTGATGGAGCTGCACTCCGAAGAAGTTCAAGAAGCTCCGGAAAAAAGGATGAGGAGGCAGAGAGAATCCACGATCGATATGGGTGGTGAGGAGGACGCACTCACCATCAAGAGGGTGGGGTTCGACTTCTTTCCCCGGGAGACGCGCAGATTCGTGGGGAATCCCCCCTCGACCAGATCATCGAGATCATCCTGCCGAATCGCCGACGGCATCCAGTCGCCCTGGATCCAATCCTTGGGCAGAGCAGTCCTCAAGGAACATCCGCCCCGAGCGGACTTCTTCCCCTTCCCCTGCACCGCCGCCTTCTTCACGCGCTCCAGAGCCGACGTCTTCTCCTTCACCATCGTCGCCGACGAAGCTCGAACAGACCTACGGCACCAAGGCGAGAGCGGAGGTGGCGGAGGATCTTGTGAAGGAAGGGGGAAAAGTGAAGGCGCACTATTTGGGGGTCTCGAGCCGGCAGCTTATAAGAGGTCGCTTCCGAGTGGCTGAGTGGTAGGCCCAGGCAATCCCATCAAATCCCGCAACAGGCGTGCGCGCGGTACGTGGCGAAAAAGGTGGCGCGGGGATCGAGGAGCTTCCATCCTATCCCATCCGATTACTGCGGCCGCCCCCGTCCCACGCGCTTCCCGAAATTCAAATCCCGCAAAATCTGCGGGCCGCAGAACAACTCGTCAAACAGAAGATTCCTTTCACACCGTCACTCGGAACTTCACAAGTAAAGAAATTCACTCGACAAGAGGCCAGGAATGGATCAAGGAGACTGAAAGAAGTTGACGATGTCATCCCTGACAATTGATCCAAAACAAGGCGTTCATATAACATGAAGAACCAGTCGGAAAGATCCCCAACTCCTTCCCCACTCGAACCTTGATCCATTCGGGGGCTAATGATGAAGCTATGTACCTAGGGTAGGGGCATGGACCTTTCCTAAGTACCCTACCCAAGGACATCCCTAGAAGAAGTCACCTTTCAATCGACTTGGAGGTATCCCACTCGACGGATTAAAGACACTCGACCACGAATCAATCACTCGACCAAGATCCATCCACTCGACTGCCAGGAGATCTAAAGTCACCCTGCACGCAAACGGTCGGTCATTAAGTAGCTTTTATGGTCATCATAGCACTTTATTAGGGGCGTTACCAGTAACCCCCAGTCTTAATGTACTTTAAACCCTGCATTACTGAGGGTTGGAGGGGCCTGGCGAACTCTATATAAGCCACCCCCTCCTCAGTATCAGGGGTTCGCACCCCTGTTATTCATACACACATAATTCAGTTGACTGCCTCCGGGCACCGAGACGCAGGGCTGTTACTTCCTCCGAGAAGGGCCTGAACTCGTAATCCTCGTGTGCTTACAACTCCTCCATAGCTAAGATCTAGCCTCTCCATACATACCCCCCTACATCACTGTCAGAGTTGGAACCACGACAGCGGGGTCCGGGAAGTGAACACGATGTTGGAGTAATGCTTGATGTAGGTTGTTCTAGGATCACTTCTTGATCATAGTTTTATCGACTGTTGCCTTGCTTTCTCTTCTCGCTCTCATATGCATATGTTTAGCCACCATATATGCTAGTCGCTTGCTGCAGCTCCACCTCATACCTTTTACCTTACCCATAAGCTTAAATAGTCTTGATCGCGAGGGTGTGAGATTGCTGAGTCCCTGTGACGCACAGATACTTCCAAAACCAGTTAGCAGGTGCCGATGTTACCGAGCAGGTGACGCAACCAAGCTCAAGGAGGAGCTCGATGAAGATCTTGTCCTTTGTGTTGATTGTTCTAGTTGATCAGTAGTGGGGCCCAGTTGGGGTCGATCGGGGATCTGTGTAGCTTTTGGGGTAGTCTTCTTTTATTTTGGTTCCGTAGTCGGACCTTGATTGAATTTGGATGATGTAATGCTTTATTCATGTAATTGTGTGAAGTGGCGATTGTACACCAACTATGTATCTCTTTCCCTATTGTATTACATGGGTTGTTTGCGAAGATTACCTCACTTGCGACATTGCTTTCAATGCGGTTATGCCTCTTAGTCGTGCTTTGACACGTGGGAGATATAGCCGCATTGAGGGTGTTACAGCTCAGGAACATGGAAGCTCGCCACCGTTATGCCACCTCCTCCGCTCGGGTCCAGCACGCACCGACGTCCTGCCGTTCTCCTTCGACGCCGGAGCTCCCTGCAGCCTCACGTGCCCGAGTCCCCGAGCTCCTGTGCTCGCGCACAAGCTCCGTGGCCCCGATGACCACTTCGTCAGCCTCTTCGCCGGCCGATCGAACCAGCAGGACCGTGCCCTTCCTCTCCCCCCTCCCCTCTTTTTTTCTTCTTGATCACCGATAATGCACTCTCTCAGAGTCTCTCTCTGTCTCTCTCGCTTCTCTTCACAGGGAGCCGCTGCCATGGTCTTCCCTGACGGCGTCGCCATGGCCAGCCTTGCCAAGCTCCAGCCCGTGGCCACCATCTCCTGTCAGGTCCGCCTGGTCCCAGCCATCTTCGTCGACCACCGGCCGTCCTTGCCCGCCTTGCACGTCGCTGCCGTCACCTACGTGCTGCAGCCCAAGCGCTGCTCCATGCCGCACTACCTCCTTCTGTCGAGAGCAGACAAAGGAAGCTGCCTCTGCCCGTTGACTTTCCACGCCCGCGTGTGCGCAAGGGCCGCAAGGCTAGGGGCGCCTAGCTCCTTCCGCTTACCCAGCCAACCAAGGGCCAGCATCGCCATGGTCACCGGCCTCTGTTTTTCCCGCTGTGAGCAACTTCCTCCATAACTGAAGCTCCGTTCCTCTCCTAGATCCGTTCTGGCATGTAGAGGTTATTTAGAGTTGCCACTATGTTTCACCACAAGCATAATACCTAGCCCAGTGGCTAGCGCAGCCTCTATCCATCCCAGCTGTCTGGGGTTCGAGTCCCGGCCAGCCCCATTTTTGCTTAATTTTCCTATTATTTTGCACTCCCACATCTGTTGGGCCAGCCTGCCAGATTCGGCCCGAATAGGTTTTTTTAGGCTCCGCGAATTTCTGTATTTATTCAGGGTTTACCATTTTGCAGAAAACCCCTCCATCTTCATGCATATAATAACTTAATAACCATGCATATCATGTAAATAATTTATATATGTAAAATGCTTAGAATTTTGTCTAGTTTCATAATTTCCAACTTTCATGCATGTTTAAAATGATTAAATTGTTGTTTGTTTAAATCTGCCTATTGCCATGTTAAAATGATTTAATTCATAACTTAATAACAGTAGCTCCAAATTTAATAAACTTTATATGTAAATGGGGTGGAATAATGCCTAGTTTAACATGGTGGCCTTAGTTTGCATGTTTAATAACTTTAAAATATGCTTTAGGGCAGAGCAGTACCATGCATATCATGTAAATAATTTATATATGTAAAATGCTTAGAATTTTGTCTAGTTTCATAATTTCCAACTTTCATGCATGTTTAAAATGATTAAATTGTTGTTTGTTTAAATTTGCCTATTGCCATGTTAAAATGATTTAATTCATAACTTAATAACAGTAGCTCCAAATTTAATAAACTTTATATGTAAATGGGGTGGAATAATGCCTAGTTTAACATGGTGGCTTTACCTTGCATGTTTAATAACTCTAAAATATGCTTTAGCACAGAGCAGTACCAAATCTAAAATATGCACATGAGGATTTTCCGGACTTGTTGTTTGTTGTTTCGACCTCATTTAAACTTGCCTATTTAAGTAGTTTTATTATGCTTCACCTCTTGCCATGTTAATCAACATTTAATATTGATGGGTACATAAACGAGATCGAACTAAATAACTTGAATGTGGTGTTCCGTCAATATGCAACTCGTTGCATATTGAGCTCCCCTTAATTTGTAGTATTGTTTGTGCACTTTGCCATGCCTTGCCTCATTAAACCGGACATGCATCATACTTGGTTGTGCATCATGCCATGCTTATGCGATGGTTATTTACTATGTTGTTTGCTTCTTTCCGGTGTTGCTTCTTCGGGTTGGTTCCGATAACGTCGCGTTTGTGAGGATTCGTTCGACTTCTTTTGTTTGTCTTCTTCATGGACTCGTTCTTCTTCCTTGCGGGATCTCAAGCAAGATGACCATACCCTCGAAATCACTTCTATCTTTGCTTTCTAGTTGTTCGTTCTTTTGCTATGTCGCGCTACCTACCACTTGCTATATCATGCCTCCCATATTGCCATGTCAAGCCTCTAACCCTCCGTCCTAGCAAACCGTTGTTTGGCTATGTTACCGCTTTTGCTCAGCCCCTCTTATAGCGCTGCTAGTTGCAGGTGAAGATGAAGCTGGTTCCATGTTGGAACATGGATATTTTTTTTGACTGGGAACTGTGGGTCAAAACCCCCACAGCAGATCAAAACTTTATTGAAAAATAACAGATACAACAAGTTGATTACAAGGAGTAACCAGGTTACAAGAAAGAAGAAAAAGAAAGCCCTACCAAACTAGCTTAAGGGGGGAGGTAAGAAATCCACTTGAGCAGGTCATCCTTGTAAGCAGCTCTGATTCTGTGCTGCATGAGGCTAATATCCTGCCTGAAAGCAAACCTCCATTTATTGAAACTTGCCCTCTCATTTCTGAACACTTTGGCATTTCTGATGATCCAAATATGCCAGCAAGCAATGAATACCACTTCAGAGAAGAAAGGCCTATCAAAACTTCTCCTTGCCTGAGTAACCAGCTCAATCATGGAGGTGCCGGCAGACCAATCAATTTGCAGATAATTCCAGACCCTTACACTGAAATTGCAATTGAAGAATAAGTGATCCATGGTTTCCCTAGCCTGTAAAGGGCATAGCCTACAGTGGACACCATCCTCCATGTGCCAGTGTCTTCTCTGAACCATATCCTTGGTGTTTAACCTGTCCATAACAAGCATCCAAGCAAAGACCTTGATTTTGAGAGTACAGGAGGATTTCCATATCCAACAGAGCAAAGGATTGAAGGACTCAGTCTGAAATGTGTGGGAGTAAAACATCTTGGGCTTGAAAATCTTGGAAGAGCCCTCCCTGCCAGAACCAACAGTCCTTCGAGCTGGGGTCTCTTCTGTGTGAGTCCATTAAATCCTTTATCAGATTTAACTCATCAAAAGCTTGAGCCGATAAGGGAAGATGAAAAAGTTGGTGCAGATCATGGGTATTAAAAATATCCTTAATTGAGACCCAGGGGTCCTTGGCAAACGAGAAAAGCCTTGGGAATCTTGCCTGCAAACTAGATGTTTCAGAGCCAAGGTCCCAGTTATCAGACCAAAATAGAGCAGTGTCCCCTTCATTGATCTGCACCCAGGAGCAGTCCCTAAAATGCTGCATGACTTTACAAATATCTCTCCACCAGAAGGAGCCACAATCATTTGTTCCCTGGGGCATTCTCTCAAAATAATATGAATCCCAAACTAGGGATACCCAAGGAATTTCTCGTTTGTTCAAGAAATTACTGGCATGCTTGAGGAGGAGAGCCACATTCTGAACCCCTAAATTAAGAATACCAAGACCTCCTTTATTTTTTGGCCTACATATTAGTTCCCAAGCAGCCAGAGATGGGGATGGCTCATCTCTATGCTTTCTCCACAAGCACTGTCTTTGAATTCTTTCCAACTGTTTCAGAATACCAGCTGGGAGAGCAAGACTACTCATAAAGAAAACTGGTAAAGAGGAAAGAGCAGAGTTTAGAAACTGTAGCCTTTCTCCTTGGTTAAGGAAAGAAGAACTGGCAGTCATTCTTCTCTCCATACAGTCAACCAGTGGCATGAAGTCTACCATTTTGGGTCTTGTGGTCCCCACAGGTAATCCCAGGTAAGTAAATGGCATTGTACCAATTTTGCAGCCAAAAGCAGTTGCCAAATCCTTCATTATAGCATCGTCAACATTGATTGGAATAATAAAGGACTTTTGATAGTTGACATCTAGGCCAGTGGACTGAGAGAACACCTGTAGCATATCTTTCAGAGCCAGTAGTTGAGCCCTGTCTGTAGGGAGGATGATCAAAGTATCATCTGCATACTGGATCACAGGGTAGTCTGTATCATGGCAGGGTATGGGTAAATGCAGAAGTCCCTTCCTGTACATATCATTAATGACTGTTTGTAGCAGGTCAGCAGCTATGACAAATAGCAGGGGAGATATAGGGTCACCCTGTCTAACTCCTTTCTTACAAACAAACTTCCTCCCAGGGACTCCATTGAGCAGAATAGAAGAAGTACCAGTGGTAAGAAGTTGTTTCATCCAAAGAATCCGCTTATCATTGAAGCCCTTATATCTAAGAATTTGAAAGATAGCTTCATGCTCAATAGAGTCAAAAGCCTTTTCAAAATCCAATTTGAGGATTACTATTGGCCTTTTTGACTGATGGCATTGATGCAAGTATTCAAAAGTCCAACCCAGACAGTCCTGTATTGTTCTGGTCTTAATGAAACCATATTGGTTCTTATGGATGCACTGCATAATCATTGCTTGAAATCTATTTGCAGCCATTTTGGACAAAAATTTAAGCCCCATACTAGTGAGAGATATAGGTCTGAAGTCACCCACTTCCTCAAGGGAAAGTTTTTTGGGCACCAGAGTAATAAAAGAACTATTGATGTTTTCTAACCCAGCCACTCCCTCATGAAAAGCCTGAGCTAGCTCATAAAATTCCCCAGAAATAAGGTGCCAGCATTTCTTAAAAAACAAACCATTAAATCCATCAGGACCAGGTGCTTTATCCACAGGCATATGCTTGACCACATTGTCCATTTCCTCCTTTTCAAAAGGCCTAGTGAGCACCTCAAGGCCAGACACTGGAGAGATAAGTGAAGACAAATCAAAACCCATCACAATCCCTCTAGAGGTGCCCATTCTATTCTTAAAACAACTCTAGAGAATCCCAGCCATTTGGGAGTGATCAAAGACTACAGTTCCATCAGGTAGTCTTAAACTGGCTATAGAGTTCCTCCTGTGCCTCTCAGTGGCCATAGCATGGAAGAATTTAGTGTTTTCCCCCCCACCTTAAAGTACCGAATAGAGCATCGCTTCTTCCAGTACAGAAACTGTAAGTGCAGGAGCTTTTCTAGATGGGTTTTGACAATTCTTCTGAAATTGTTCTCTTGAATAAAGAGAGGCCTCCACTCCTCTAATTTGTCCAGAAGGAAGATGACATGATTGCATTTGCTAATCAATAACCTCAATTTGGAAATATTCATTTGCCATCTCTTAAGACACATTCTCAAACATTTAAATTTGTCTGCAATTTTAGCAGTTATGTGTGTTTTCCGAGAGGGCTGCTTCCAAGAAGATTCAACACAGTTCATGAAACCCTCCAGTTCAATCCAATAGTTTTCAAACCTAAAGATATTTGATTTTGGAATGGAAGTCTTGATGGACACTAAACAAGGCACATGATCGGATGCAGTCCGAGCCAGGGGCAGAACTTCAGTCATGGGGTAATCGGAAATCCAATCTACAGAAGTAAAAAACCAGTCTAGCTGCTCAAGAAGTGGGGTGTCCTGCATATTGGACCATGTGTAGGATCTGCCTTTGATTGGAAGCTCAAGGAGGCCCAGGTGACCAATAATCTCGTTAAAAATGAACATGTCATTTACCCCTAGGTAAGTTTCTGTTATCCACAGATCGGAGGAAATTGAAATCGCCAAGTAGCAACCAGTGCTCATTGATAGGTATGACCAGGTTGTATAACCAATCCACAAAGTTGTCCCTGGCTACACCCTGACAAGGGCCATAAACAGCCACAAGAGTCCAAGTTTCATTATTTTGCCTGGAAGTAAACTAAACAACCACAGCAAACTGCTTTACTTCAATTATAATGCCACTAAAAATTGTAGAATTCCAGACAACAATAATTCCACCAGAGGCTCCAATTGAAGGAGAACATACAAAAGAGTCAAATCTTTTAGGGCAGAAAGATTTGATTGTCCTAGAGTCAAAAGAAGCACATTTTGTTTCTTGCAGACAAGCTATTGAACATCGGCTTTTCTCAATTTTCTACCTAACAGCTCTCTGTCTAGCTTCAGAGTTCATACCTCTTACATTCCAACACAGAACATTCCAGTTTCTACAAGTATTACTCATTATAGCAAAAGATAAAGACCAGAAACCACATGGCACACAATACCACATGTCTAACAGAGCACAGTCTAGTCTGTCCCAACATTACCAAGCACCAAGGTTCCAGAAGCAGAAAATTGCCAAAAAATAAAGATAAAGCAAAGTTAAGGGCTTGCGAAACCCAATATGCCAAGGACACTCTAATCATTATATCAAGGTGAAGCTACAGCAGGTGGGTCCACCATAAGTGCATCCACAGATAGCAGAGCAGCATCAATCTGAAGCTCGCATCCAACTTCTTGGAGTCTACTGACAGGGGTTGCAGGAGGAATGTCATCAGAAGCAGGCTCTTCATACATGTGGGCCGTGAAAGGCTTGGCCTTGGGCTTCTTTCTCTTGGGCTGTAGTGCGAGCTCTTGGAATGTGGGCTTGAAACCATCACGCTGGGCCGAGCTTCTGGTGCAGCGTCGAACTGTGGTGTCGACAATTGGAGTTGGCGCCAGAGTCTTTCGAGGCCTGCGAGTTTTAACCGCAGCAGAAGGGGGAACCTGCACAGGTTGCACATCAACAGGATCAGAAAAAAGTGCCCTGGCAACTGGCCTAGCTGGCTCCTCTTCCCTCCATGTAAGTCATGGCAGGTCCGAATCGCTAAAAGCCAAATCCCAGCTCCTCTTAGACAGAACAACCGGCGACAAAGGCTGCAGCAGCACTGGCCTGGGCACAGAGAATGCTACAGGAGCTTGCAGAAGGTTCTCAAAAGACCTCCTCCAAATCATCTCTGGGGGCAAAGGAGGCCCAAAAGGAATCGCAGGTAGAGCAATCTCCTCCATGACAGCAGGAGGCTGATACACCACAATAGCCCAATTGTTTGCTGCATCTTCATTGACTACAGGCAACATAGTTGCTTCAGATAGATCGTCCTCCACCACAATGACGGGTGGATCTTGGTCAGTAGCAGAGCTTGGTTGGGCAGAGAGATTCACCACCATTGATTCTTGATCTTGAACAGGTTCAGGCTCAGCATTGTCTTGGTCATTTCCCCAATTGTCCTCAGCCACTTCAATGATCACAGGCTCTGGCGGCGGAGGAGGGACTGCATTCCACCCCAAGGCGGGGTAGGCAGGAAGGTTGAACGGGGGTAACTCAGGGAAAGGAACACCCGGAACTGGATGCGGATTTCCATTGATGGGCATCCAATCTTCATCCTGGGGCATTTGCTCAGCAAAGTTCGCCCCCAAAATGTATAGAGGCGCAGTCCAAGAAACCCGCGCCCCACCATAGGCCGCAAAATCCATGAAGACCACATCACGTGGCACAAGAATATCCTCTGGGAATGAAGCAAAAACCAGAGAGCGAACCAAGTAGGGGTCCTCACTGATCCAATGGTGAAATTTGCCAAAAGTATTCACAGCTGCCCTAATGCATTCAGTGTTGCGAAGGTCCAGCGGAATACCAGGAAACATAAGAAGTCCCTGACGAAAACCCTGAACGCCCCTAAAAGTTTCCCCCTCGTCATGCTTCATAAATCGCACAAAACGGTCATGACCCAGCGGCTGAGGCGGAAGTTGCAGCAAAGAAAATCTGACGGCAGCATCTCGAAGCTCAAAAAGCCCAACAGACCGGACCCAAGGCTGGGCTGACCGAACATGAACACCATGCCCTTGCAACCACTGCACTACTTCCTCTCTAGCAGCACCAATCTCATCTGGTTGAGGAATAGGCATTACCTCCGCAAGCATGAATTCCTCATGGCGGCGCACAATTGGGATATGTGGCGTCACAAAGGTTCGCGGCAGACGATCTTCACCACCATCAACGATATGGTGACCAGCAGGTATGTACCGCAGGGGATCTAGATGGAAGTTGGCCATCGGAGTCGGGAGCTCCGCCTCCAAAGACGGTGAGTGCAAGGGTGGGGGGTTGCAGGCGGCGAGGTCGGTGGTGTCTTGGGGCCGGGGCTGATGGAACTGGACGACGGAGTAAATGCGGAAGGGCAAGGGAGGTCCAAGTTTGGTAAAGGATTTGTCAGAGAGATATTCCCGCAGCGCGCCTTGGAAGATGGAGCGTTAACGGGCTTGGCTTGCCACACGAGCCCCAAGATTCTGTTGGGTTTCGTAGTAATTTCAAAAAATTTCCTACGCTCACGCAAGATCATGTGATGCATAGCAACGAGGGGGAGAGTGTTGTCTACGTACCCAACGCAGACCGACTGCGGAAGCGATAACACGACGTAGAGTAAGTAGTTGTACGTCTTAACGATCCAACCGATCAAGCACCGAAACTACGGCACCTCCGAGTTCAAGCACACGTTCAGCTCG
>NW_024119150.1:0-12511 GCF_003073215.2 Triticum urartu
GTCCGGGGATCGTCATCGAGCTGAACATGTGCTAGAACTCGAAGGTGCCGTAGTTTCGGTGCTTGATCGGTCGTGCCATGAAGACGTACGACTACATCAACCGCGTTGTCATAACGCTTCCGCTGTCGGTCTACGAGGGTACGTAGATCACACTCTCCCCTCTCGTTGCTATGCATCACCATGATGTTGCGTGTGCATAGGAAAATTTTGAAATTACTACGTTCCCCAACATATCAGCCATTTGAGGTAAACTAGCCGCAGCCAGCTTATAGGCGCTTCTTACCGAGAAAACTCCATTACTCTCATAGTGCCATGCAATGCTATCCTTCGCTTCTGTTGCCGGGATGTTTAGTTGGCAAATTTCATCCGCATCGAAGGGGTAGAAAATTTGCCTAATCAAAGTCTCATTGCATTCTTTCCTGTCCGGGTGCATAAGCCGATTGACGCAACGTATCCTTGACCTCTGGATAAAGTTGGCCGTCTTCAGACCCTCTCTCCGTGGGATCCACTGATCCCGTTGAATCTGTATATTTTTCCCGTCCCCTATCCTCCATATTATGCCTTTCTTTAAAAGCTCCAAACCAAACTCAATGGCTCTCCACACGGGCGAGGCATGCGAGGTAAAGACAGTGTCCAAGAGGTTTCCATTCGGGTAGTATTTTGACTTTAGAACCCTCGCACAAAGGCTATCCGGATTCTAAATTAGTCTCCATCCTTGTTTGGCTAGGAGTGCTTGGTTGAAGAGGTACAGATCTCTGAAACCGATACTGCCTGCTCTTTTCGGTTTGATCATCCGTTCCCATGATATCCAGTGTACCTTGCGGTGTCCATCTTCATCCCCCACCAGAAATCTCGGATCAATCTCTCATACTTTTCACAAAAGCCCTTAGATAACATGAAGACACTCATCACAAAGGTAGGAAGGGCTTGGACCACCGACTTTACATGCGTCTCCTTTGCTGCATACGACATGAATTTTTCCGACCAGTCACTACACCTCTTCTGGAATCTGTCCATAATTGGTTGAAATTGATCATCTTTCATCCTTCCCTCCGGGGTGGGTAAGCCTAGGTACTTACTCTCGAAGGTATCCGTCTTGACGCCCAGGATAGCCTTAATTTGTTCTCTAGAATCCACCGGGCAAACTTCACTGAATAGTAACGAGCACTTGCTAGCACTAAGCAATTGGCCAGTACACTTCTGGAAGGTGAGAAGAACCCTTTTTATTGTTTCTGCTTGCTCTGGTTCAGCCTTGAAAAATATCAGACTATCATCTGCAAACAAGAGGTTCGATATTCCGGGGCTGTTACGAGCAATTTTGATCGGGGTCAACTTGTTTTCCATCATCTCCTTCCTCAGAAGATGGACTAGTTGTTAGCACACAGAGAATTAAATTAGCAGAAAAGTAATGACATGCGGGGATTCGGTCACCCGTGTGTGAAGCTATTTTTGCTTCTTATTTCATTCTCCATATGCTGAAAACTATGACCTGCATGTTAGTGAGTTGTAGAGAGAACATTGACAAGTAGGTACAATGCTATTTTGGTCGGTTCACCCCCGTCAATGGCCTTTGACCAGATGGTAATGATGTTGAATGGCATTTTTGAGTACATGCTGGAAAAGGATGACATCATTGAGTAGTTGAAACTTTTTAGTGCACTGCTTCGCACACAATTAGCATCTTGTGATCTAGCCTGTTGCACTTGCACAATAGTTTATACTTTATTTTTGGGCAGCCTAGTGCATTTTCGGCAGCCGATCCGTTGAGATTGTATTTATGTACACACCCATCCCATAGCCTTAAAAAAATGTTGCACTGCATAAAACCAAGTCTACATTATGAAATATAGTTTGTGATAGATCTACGTGTATATGTTCAGTGTCATAGATGTCAATGTTTTGTCAGGTTTGAGAAAGTTTGTTTGGCAACTATATAAATGGACCTGCAATGAGACTAAGAGAGAGTATATATCAAGATCAAGAGACTTCCTCCTCGCAAAAAGAAAAATCAAGAGACTTCCAACTTCCCCTTTTCTAGGTTTGCTTAGAAAACATGCAATGCTAGCCGCCTAGCTAAGCCGACCGCAGAAATATGGTAGTAGTGTAGAGCATTGAAGCTTGCAACGGCTTGGTCAGCTCACTCGGCATCATCGATTTTTACAGACCGAGGGCCACGATTTAGGCCTGCCCGGCGACATCCACACCTTGTTTTTGAATTTCAAACTCTCGGCCGGCTTGCCGCCGGGCGCTGGTCGACTACTACGCGCGGGTAATCCGTCGTAGGCTTCCCGCGAGTTGGCCTGTGCCACATGCAGACGCCTGATGCACGGGAGTTGCCTTCCAAAAAATGACGCAGGAGCCGCGGCTCCTCAGTTTATATATGTATTTTTTAGTTGTGGACTACGATTTTGAAAGAAAGACAGCGGAACCTAATCCCGATTTAACAATTACCGCCACGACATCAGTGCATCAATCAACCGCCTATGGAGAGCGACGCGTATCGCGACATTTCCAGAACGCGCATCGTCGGGCCAGCAAGGCGATGGAGGCAACTGTTGAGAGGAGAAATGGGTGTGGCCGGGAAGCAACAAACTCCGCCCGGACGGTCGACGTCTGAAGCTGAAGGTCGTGCAACGTCGTACGTACGTACGTAGGTGACGCGCCGCTACCCGTCGCCATCTCCGGCGTCAGACCCACCGCGCAGAGCTCCTTGCGTCCGTCCGCGCGCGTGCTGGACCTCCTTCGTCAGCTTGTCTCTGTCGCTCGCCGGCCGGTCCATGGATACACGCACGCACGAGCGAGCTGCATGCGGCGGCCACGCCACCGTGCCCTGCTCCGAGGAGGCGTCCTCACCTGCGTGTCGCGTCACTGTGATCGCGACGGTGCGCGTGAACCCGGCCGTGGTTTGTCCGTGGCTACGGTTTTCGTCCGGACGCACGGGGTTTGGTCCAGTTAATTTCTAGGCCGCGACTCGATGGAGACAATAGCACGTCCAAGTTTGAACGCTGATGGATGGGCTGCTTGATTGTACCCCTACGGCTTTTCTTTCACAAGTTGCACTGTTTGTTAATCTGGTTTGATCGCCCGGTGGGTCAGACAAACAAACAATCTAGGAGGTCGGACAGGAACCATAGGTTAATTTGCACACAAGCAACCCGTCGTACGTGCTTCGTACGTACGTACTACCCTGCGGAGCTGGTAGCTAGACCTCTCAATAATTCAGCTAACAACCTATAGACCGATGCCAATGCCATCAATCAACTTTAACGTGCACATGTACATGCACGGGCGTAATGATCTCTCGAACTAGTTCCTTCTCCCTGGTCCCCGCCGGCCGGATTGCATTCCGTCTTCATTTCTAGACTACCAGTACAGTGCAGCGATGTGCGTGCGTACGTCCTACCCCTTCCATCTACATAGAGCATAATTCATTTTTCAAGATCACCTTTGACTATTCACAAAATTAATAGTACTACATAAAAGGTATAATATGAAAATTATATTATTGAAAGCTTCTTTTACATACAAATTTGACGGTATGCTTTGTGTAAGTTGCATGTTATATATTATTGCTCTAACATTTGATCAATGTTAGTCTCGGAAAATGCATTAAGCCCTATATCTCTATTTTTAATGGAGCAGTTGGTATCCTCGTATGGTTTATTTTCGTCCCACCACTTTCAACCGTTTTATTTCGCTGGTTTTTTTCCGTCCCCTCTCCCACCCCACCGGTTTAGTTTCGCGTCACCCTCACGTACAATGAAAAAAATCTGAACGGATCAGAACTTTCCATTCTGACGCAAGTTATTGAGGAATGTCTTTATGTGAAATAATCAATCATGATCAATCTCTAAATATCAAATCTAAATTAATCGATCTTACCTTAAATTGCTCAATCACATTAATCTCTGCTCCTGGCAGTCCGTATGTTGTTTCTTTCGTTCGCTTCCACCACCCCCCTTCGTTTTTTTCTTGCAGCAATCTCTACTCCTAATGAACGAGTTGGTTGAATAGTCCCATCACTTTCGTCTGGGTTTTTTTCGTCTCAGCTTCCACCAAACGCCACCTCGCACTGGTTTATTTTCGTCTCACCTCTTGCCACTCCTTCCATTTTTATCTCCGGTTACTAAACCCGCCAACTGATTTTTCTTCCTATCCCACCGATCTTCTCTCATTGTTTCCATTCTGTTCCGGATCTCCTTCCCCCAATCCTTTCCAATCACTCCCAAGTCAGAATTTTCTTCCAAATCTGACCATACCTATCTTGTTTCCATTCCATTTCCGATCTCCTTCCCTCAATCTTTTCCAATCATTCCCAATTCAGTTTTTTCTTCCAAATCCGATCACACCCGATCTAGATCTCGAGGGTTGCCTCCCGTTCATCCCAGCACGTCCCTTGTACCAGCCATGGAAGAGAGGAGGGAGAGAAGATGGGAGCGCAGTGGCCTCTGGGCCGTCTTGGCCCTGGCGGGAAGGCATTGGAAGGAGCCCGGGAATGGGCGGCATGGCGAAGGTCGTGGCCATCATGGTCGCGGCCGTCATTCTCGTGGCGTGCGTGTTCCTGGCCATCTGGAAGTACCGACGGCAGGCCAGCACCGTTGCACGCACACGGACACGGTCACTCGAGTCATCCACGTCAATGCCGCAGGCCAACGGCTCCGCGAGCCTTGATCCAGTATCCCTGTCTCCGTGGTCTCCGGGAGCGTCTCCGACTGGGGCAACAACCTGCTGCCGGCGGGGAAGCAAGTCGCCTTCTGGGGCGGTCGGGGCAACAACGGCAGGGACCAACCCCTGTCCGTCTTTGGGATCCCGAAGTACCATTACAAGTATGGCAACTACTCCTTTGCTGCAATCTTGGTTGTAGTATTAAGATCACATTATCAGTGAATTGTAAAGTTGAAATATATCGGCTTGACTGTCTAATGCATTTGATCTAATTAAGGATAGTACGTTCATGGCAGCTCCAGAAATGCATGCATGCAACTTATACCATGATCTTATTGTAAAGGTTAGTGTTGGTGTGAGTATCCAGAAGCAAAGTAACGTCTTTCTGATTGCTCCATGTTACTGTGTCGGTTGTTCAGGGATCTGCAGAAGGCTACCAAAAACTTCACAACGATTCTGGGCCATGGATCATTTGGTCTTGTGTACAAGGCTGTAATGGCTAGTGGTGAAGTCATGGCTGAAAAGGTTCTTCCGACGCCGCTGCTACTTGGTGCCCGCCGCACCCAAGGCATCGGTTGCCGTCCCTGTTCTCCCGGTGGCCCTCTCGTCATGCGATCACTTGGTCGAGAGTTTGTCACAGCCGCTAAGGAACAGGTCGGTGAACTCTATTTACTTTTTCTGGTCTCACCTTAGCTATTTGATTCCCTTCAATTGTGTGTCGCATATGTGCAGTCTAATTCAGAATTTTTAAATTTACATGTTAGTTGCAGAGTGACTCCCAGGAAAATTACTCAAATTTATCCAATGGGTAATGACAAAGTAAGAATGGCAGGTCCATTGCTAGCCAGCTCCGAATATGGAGACAAATCATGATTCTTTTATCGATAACCATCAACAGAACTCCAAATTCTTGATATTGAAATGAAAAGTGAGCCGACATCTATGCCATGTTAAGCTTTGAGTTCAGCTACTTCCTATGTGTTTTCCAAAGCAAAGCTGGTGTTTATGTTTCAGTTTTTCTGTAACCATTTATCTTTTTAATTGTTCAATCGTTCAAGAATATATTTGTATTACTACCTTTTATCAATACTCCATGTGTTCATTCCAAAGCAAAGTTGTCCAGCCAAGCTACCTGCTTTTCTGTTCTTAACATTTTCACTGAATTTTTGTCACTCTTGTCTTGCTGATATGGTATGGTGCTAAATACTTGAGAAATATCTTGCATGATATTCTTCTCTTCCTACGTGCATTTATTTATCAGATTGGAGGAAAGGTAGATTTAATTTCAGTATACTCTATGCCAAGAGACACTCTAATTTTGCTTTCTTACACATGTTACTGCAGGACCATAGCAGACCATTGCAATGCGGCAACCCAAATTTCAATTCAACAGTGTTCTGTGCGCATCAGTAAGTTATTTATCTTGCTTTCACTTTTAAATTTCTTGCTGAATCACTACAAGCATGTGTTCCTGTCTCCTACATGTCTCTAAATTCTAAGATTTGAAATTATGAATATTTTTCTGTAATATATTTCATGGTTTTGTGGCTTATGCCTTGCAAGATTTTTGCCAATGCGGAAGTGCACAATCCTTTTGAACTTATATAATTTATATCCATTATTGAGGTGGAATGTACCTTGCAGCTTATCATCGCAGAGTCGCATTTTGCAGAGTCTTTGACCATAATTGATCTGAAGCTGCATTTTGGCAATTTTATTTTATAACTTAGTGGCTATTATTGTATAAGACTGCTCACTTCTCTCGTAAGTTTGTTAGCTACCATGGTCATCTGTTGCTATAGATAATTATTTGGATGACATTACATGACAAAAAATTAATTTTATGCAGCTAAGCACATTGAGTCATATATTTTTCCTCTTCAACATAAGAACAGGCATGTACCTTGCCCTTGTCTTCATTTGATAAGAGTGATATGAGGATTGAGGCATAGAACATGATGTCATAAATTGCATGCTGGACCATACTTGAGTTGTTTTACTTGGCCTCGTAATTTTTTTGATCCCTCTAGCTTTGTGGTTTTTTTATATGTGCATTCTTTCTAGACTAGAACACATGAACCAAAAAGCTTTATTTCTCTTGGGATTTTGGTTTCTTGCATACTGTATATATATATATATATTTAGTTGCTTGGATTCAGGAGAAGAAAAAAATGGGTGGAGGAAGAAGAGTGATTTTGTGGTACAAAAATGTTGGCAATGTTTCATTAAAATATGTTATCTGATGTGCTTGATTCTTCCATAGTTACATGTTTGACATAGTTAATGTTAATATTGAACCACCAGAATATATTGCTAACATGATGGAATGAGATGAGATCTCAACGTCCAGACTGCGGTTGATCCATTATGCAACCATGAAAAATATAATAACTCTGAGGACCTTGTATGGATAATATATCTGAATCTCAATTGCACATGTGAAAAAGGATGTGTGAACTGTACCTAACCTCTTATAGGATTTGCGGGAGATTGTCAGCGAGCCACTAGTTGAAGTTCTTCTGCAATCATGCCGAGGATTTGATCTTGGCTGGCATGGATGAGGGTGTTGTCCGATGGCAGCGGGGTGCGGCAAGGTACAAGAAAAGGAAAAGTGGGAGGGTGGAATATACCGAAATGGGAGTATCCAAAATAGATTCGGTACTAGGAGGCCGGTTACGTGGGGCAGGATAGGAGGACGAATGGAATGGGAACCTTGAAGATTATAATTGGTCAAAGAGCAGCCAATGCTATCTGTTATTTGCTTGCAACAACAAGATGTGTTATATCTCTTGTCATGCATCATTCTGTATTCATCTTAGTGTCAATTTGACTTGTTTTCTAAATAAATTATAATATAGGCAAGAACTGGTTTGTTTTCGTCTCACCTCCTATCACCGTGGTTGATCCCTTATGCAACCATGAAATATACAATAATTCTGAGGACCTTGTATGGATAATATATTTGAATCTCAATTGCACATGTGAAAAAGGATGTGTGAATTGTACCTAACCTCTGGTAGGATTTGCGGGAGATTGTCAGTGAGCCACTAGCTGAAGTTCTTTTGTAATGATGGCGAGGATTTGGAAAATCTAGGCTGGCGTGGACCGGCTTGTGTACTCCTGGATGACGATGTCGCCTGGTGGCAACAAGGTGTACTCCTGTACGGGGGTGCCGTCCAGTGGCAGTGGGGTGTGCAACGTACACTAAAAGGAAAAGTGGGAGAGTGGAAAATACCAAAATGGGAGTATCCAAAGAAGATGAGGTACCAGGAGGCAGGTTACATAGGGAGGCGGGACGGGAGGACGAACGGAATGGGAACCTTGACGTTTATAATTGGCCAAAGAGCAACCAGTGCTAACATTTATTTTCTTGCAAGAACAAGTTGTGTTTATAGAACTGTTTCCATGGTGCCCATGTCAAGTGTTGCAGTGGATTAAAAAGTTTACCGTATGAATCTTTTTTTGTTGTTGTATGGAGTATAACCATAAATTTGTGTGCTCTATAGTGGTGGAGTAAATGAGCCAGGATTAAGTTCAAAAGGTTGTCTTAGCCCCTACAAAGGCTAAGACTTCTCTTTCATATTTAAGCTTCTAGGATATACTATAGCCACCGAATGTTATGCTGAGCAAAATTAAGTTTTGAGTTGTGAGAGAGGGAAATGGAGAGGGAGATGTGTGTGTGTGTGTGTGGGAGAGAGAGAGAGAGAGGCGTTGGAAAAATGGGAGGGAGAGAGATGGAAGGTGGTAGATAGAGTGGGGGAGCGAGGGACATATGTAGGGTGTGAAAGAGGGAAACTGGCATATTACAATCAGATAGAGAGGGGAGATAGAGAGAGCTTTAGTGTGAAATTTAGGCACAAGTGCATCATTTCGTGTCAGAAATTAAAAGTGTGTGTTGATGGAGGGTGGGGGGATTGGGAGCCAGATATGTCATTAATTGAGGTGGGGTGGTGAACATGGACTGGTGTTGCGGAGATAGTTGGTTGGGAATGAAAAAGATGTTGAGTGATTTATTTATAAAAAAAGTAGACTGTAGAAGTGCATTAGAAATCTGTAGGTATATGTTTACTCGATTAAATTTTATATATATACTTGCTGAAATATCGTGCAAATGAAGCTAGAGACAATATTTCTGATATTTAATGGGAATATCCTAAACACATCAATTAGATCTTGGTTTGTAACATATGCTTATTTATACTATTGATGTCAATGTATACATCATCGAGTTACATTATGGGTGAATTGAATTTCAATTATTTTTTGATTGTTGCACACTATCTTTTGTATATATGTGAAATATGATATACATTATATGTGCAATCAGAAAAAAATCTATGTGAGCAAAATTTGATATGCTTTGTATTCAATGGTGCAATCAGAAAAGACAAATTAAAAGCCCGTGGCAACGCACGGTCGTTCTATTAGTAGATGAAAAGAGGGAGTAGGGTGCATCTTTCTACTTTCCTTGCTACCGTTGCAGCAAGTTCTCGATTATCTATACCAATATAAAAAGACCCAAGGAGACAGATCCAATTAATCTCGGTCATCAAATCATGTCAATCCAACAACCTAGACTGTTTTAATGTCGAACACTCAACACATTTAGCGTGCGGTTAATTTCATGCCAAATATAGTGCCAATCACATAATAACACGCAAATAATATACTATTTAATATCCCCATGCACTTAAATTGACTAGTATTAAGTAGTGATCTAAACGCTTTTATATTTCTTTACGAAGGGAGTATGTGGTAGCATTTTTTTTAAAAAAAAAGGAGCTTCCACTTGGTTTTAACAATGCACTTTTTTTTGCACAAACTAATAACAAAATACAACAGGAATATGAATGCAGTTAGGATCTCTAATAGGGCACCAGCACTTTTTTAAAACATATATGGTAGTAGCACCTGCTTTCGTACGTGCCAGTTACAAAATCGGCACTTGGTATCTCACACAATATACAGATATTACTACCATTTGGAATCATACAAAGGCAAGCTGGCTACGCAATGTTGCTAAGTATCTCCAACCGATCGCAGAATCACAGAAATCCGAATGCGCTGACTTAGTTGGATATGTACAGGTGGGGTGGCGGTTAGGTTAACTAGCTGTTAGCTGCGCACGCACGTGTACATGGCCATTGCCACGAGGTTTCTCCGCCCTCTTGGCTAGGACAGGAGGAGACAGCCACAGCTCAAACCTCAACAGAGAGCCTGCCGCCGCATCTTACTCAGTTTGATTGAACTTCTGGACGGTGAGTCGACCGTGCAACTAATTAAACAACTTATGATCCACCATCCCTACCTAAGCACGAGCCGGGTACAGGATTAGCGATTGGATTATGTCACTGATTCAAGACACCGCTGTATAGTAGGTCAACGTACGTATAATACATGGACGAGGTGATCTCTAGCTCGAACTAGACAGCTGCTTGTAATCATGCTCTTTTTGTTGCTTGGAATTCCTTGGGTTCATCATTCATACGCTCCGGTGCGGTGTTCCAACGACTGTGAACGTCTGAACCGAAGAGCGGAAGAGACACCACAGCTAAGAGATGCCATTACGGACGGGGGGCGGTGGCCTAACTGAGCTCGATGGCCACGGCCACATCACCGCTAACTTACATGTGACCGCTAGTTGAGAGGCAGCACGCACGGAACAACGTACGTGTCATTTCTGGAGATTCCGCATGTCGGGGCGCCAAGTTACAGCCCATGCATAGCTGAGATTAGAGATCTGCCCCCTCCAATTATAAACCACTCCTTCTACTCAAGATTTTCTTTTATAAACCCCTCCTTTCTAAATTTTTTTACTAAAGAACCGGCATCAGATTTTTGGTCATCTCGCGTGAACGTTGTTTGAACCGTTAGATCAATAGCACGAATCACGAAGTTGCTGGCATGGCGTTGTTTTTTTCTTTTCGAAAAGGGGGTTTACCCCAGTCTCTGCATCAGAAAAATGCATACGGCTCATATTATTAAAAAGATAATCCAGTAACAAAGTCTCAAAAGGTCGTAGTGCGAAAATAAACAAAAGCTCAAAAGAGCTAAGACCCAAAGCCACAACCGGCTGGCAAATACAATAGGAGCACTACATGTCTATCCCATTACATGACCGCCATCCAAACCGGTTGAAAATATCCCGAGCTACCATCTCCCATCGGGTAGACGCAGTAACCAAACGCTCCCTGGCCTCCGTCGGAGTGAGTAGCGACCATATACGGATGAACGCCGTGGCCCTGAAGATAACCTGCAAAAAGTGAATGTTTGTTGATCTGTTAAAGACTAAATCATTTCTGCAGTTTCACACTGCCCAAAATAAAGCACAAACGCCAACACAAATGTGTCTTGCAGTATCAGAATCAACCCCATCAAGCCATGTTCCAAATAACATGTTGATAGAGGTGGGCTGATTAATATTAAACGCAATATGAATCGACCGCCATAGAATCTTAGCCAACGGACAATCGAGAAAGAGGTGTTTGATATTTTCGTTATAATCGCAAAAGCTACACCTAGACGAGCCCACCCAATTACGTTTTGCAAGGTTATCCTTAGTCAAAATGACTTGTTTATGCACAAACCACATAAACACTTTGATTCGCAAGGGTACCTTAACTTTCCAAACGTGTATCGAGGAAGGGATGACGCTAGAGTTGATGACATCCAGATACATCGATTTGACCGAGAACACACCGTTCTTAGTAAGTTTCCAATGCAGCTGATCTGGCTGCTGGGACAGCCGGACTTTCATTAAACGTCTAACAAGATGGAGCCAGGCCTCCCAACGATTTCCAACTAGCGTCCGCCGAAAACTAATATTGAGGGGAGTGGATTGTAAAACAGTTGCAACGTAGGCTTCTCTACGTCGGACAATGTTGTACAAAGTAGGATATTGAAGTGCAAGGGGGGTCTCCCCAAGCCACGTATCCTCCCAAAACCTCATAGTGGCACCATTCTCGACAATAAATTTCGTCTTGTTGAAAAAGAGTTGTTTGACTCTCATCAAACCCTTCCAAAAAGGTGAGTCGGAAGGCCTCACATTCACCTGGGCCAAAATTTTAGCATAAAGATACTTATTACGCAAAATCTGTGCCCAAGTAGCCTCCGTCTCAGACGACAGTTTAAATAGCCACTTGCTAAGGAGACATATGTTTTTGACTTCCAGATTTTCAATACCTAGACCTCCTTGGTCCTTCGGCCTACAAATTATGTTGGGGAACATAGTAATTTCAAAATTTTCCTACGCACACGCAAGATCATGGTGATGCATAGCAACGAGAGGGGAGAGTGTAGTCTAGGTACCCTCTAGACCGACAGCGGAAGCGTTATGACAACGCGGTTGATGTAGTCGTACGTCTTCACGGCCTGACTGTAACGCCCGGATAATCATGCTACAGTGATCTCACGTTAATGGTGACACGTCACCTCTGTCACTGTAATTAATCTCAGATTAATTCAAAAACGTTTCAAATTTAAATCCTAAATAAGTCAAACGACAAAAGTTTTTAAATATTAAAATAAAATGTTCGGGCTATGTCTATTATTGCATCGGTAATTATGGTGAAGTAAACACATTTTTATAAAATGCCTAAATACTTTTAAATGAATTAAACAGAAAGAAATAATAAAAGAAAATACAAAAGGGGAAAACAGAAAACAAAAAAAGGAAGAGAAAGCCCCCCCTCCCTGGGTCGTGGCCCAACTAGGCCAACCCACCTAGCCCATTCGGTCACACCGACCGGCCCATCCCCACCTCCTTATCCACTGAGGCGACCCAAACCCTAACCACCGACACCCCCCACTTCCCCCACGCACCCCCTCCCCCCCCCCCCCCCCCGAC
>NW_024119151.1:0-10394 GCF_003073215.2 Triticum urartu
CCAGAGCATGAGCGGTAGCTTCCACAAGCTTCAGGCGCTTCACCATGCCCACCTGGACAAGGCCAAGTCCAGGATGGCAGTGGTGGACAAGGCGGAGGCGGACCTCGAAGGGCGCGTCGCTGAGGCGCAGGCTTGGTTCTGCCAGGCCTGTGAGGATATCAAGGCCGCCCAGGACCAGCTGGCCGAGCACAAGCTGGAGCTTGTCATGAAGCAGGCCGACATCGAGAAGGCCCAGGAGACGACGAGTCGACAGGCCGCCAAGGAAGAGGCCGCTCGGCTCCAGCACCTGGCCGAGCTGAACTCCCAGGATGAGGACCTTGCCGCCCGTGAGGGGAAGCTCACTGCGACACTCCACGACAAGGATGAGGAGGTCCAGGAGCTCGCTGTGCAGCGGACCCGGGAACTGGAGCAGAGGCATGAGGAGGCCCTCAATGCTCAGGCCTAGGTCCATGCCGGCAAGGTGAACGAGCTAGAGCTGGAGCGTGACGGGCTAAAGAGGCAGGTCCAGGAGCTGACTGGGGAGAGGGACGCGACCAAGGGCGCTTTGGCTGACGCGCAGGCCGCAGTCCTCGGGAAGGCCGAGCTACTCTCCGGCCAACGAGTCCATCAAGGACCTGAAGCTGAAGTTGGAGAGCCTTGAAGGGACGCTCTCGGAGGTCAGGGCCCAGGAGGGGTCCCTGACCAAGAATCTGGAGGAGGAGAGGCAACTGCGGAAGAACGACGCCGCCAACCACGCAGAGTTCGTGGCGGGCGAGAAGCTTTGGATCAGCCGCCTCGCCGATGTCGCCAGCAGGATCACCACGCAGCTGGCTACCATGGGGATGTCAAACATGAGGTACGTCCCGGAGCCGAACGTCAGTCCTAATGCCAGGCTGAATCTATTCTTCGAGGGTGTTCTCGGGGCCCTGGAGCAGTTCCACTCCAACAGGGCGGCCTCTCTGGCCGAAGAGGCCCGGAGGCTTTGCCGGGGTACCATGACCAAGGTCCTCACAAAGATAGCGTACTGGAACCCTGACCCCGACTTCAAAGCTTCGCTGGATAGCTTGCCGGATGACGTGGACCCCGCACCGCTCGAGGAGCGCATCGAGCCGGTCAGCGGCCACATCGACGGAGTTCGGAGGGTACAAGGCCAGCGCCGGGACTAGGCACCCCGTTTCCTATCGCCGCTGCAGGTTCATGACCAAGACAATTTTTATCTTTAGTTAGAACCTCAGCAACAAATGATGTAATATAACTCTGCAGTACTATTGAAATGATGCATGTTATTTTCCCGTTTGATCTCCCTTTGTATGTCCACCCTACGTTAATCAGGTAGGTTTGTCGGCACGGAAACCCCAGGCGGCGCTTTGAGGACGGATCCTCAACGGCCTGCCGGGTATGCTTGTTGCCGGGCAAACCACCTCACTGCTCTTCACGCGGCCGCTCGAGCTGTCGAACGGACTCGAGACAGAACGAGAGTGTTGCCAATCGCAGAAGGTCACCCTGCCGCTCTCGACGCAGCCGCTCGAACTGTTGAGCGGACTCGAAACAGAACGAGGGCGTTGCCAATAGTGGTAGGGCCCCATTGTGTGCAGGTTTTCCATACGCAGGGCAAGATCGTCGAGGAAAATAACCATATATATATAAATGAATTACTCAAAGTTTTGCATGACTTAGCTTTTCTGCCGCTGCGTGAGCGTTCGCCGCGTCCACCGAGGACGCTGTTTGTTCGGTCGTCTTCTTGCTTGAAGTGACGACCACGATGAAGTCGTTGCTTCATCCATACCGGATTTCCACAACTGTGCACCCCCTACCTAGCGCGCCAGAGATGTTGGTGGGAAACAACACCTATGCGGTCACTAGGATCCCTTTACGGTTGGCGGGTGCGGGGTTGTGCAAAGAGCGGGTCTGGCGGTCAGCACATTAATCGTTTACCCAGGTTTGGGACGCGGAGACGCGTAAAACCCTAGTCCTGCTTTGATGTGTATTTAGGTGTTCTTGTGTTCTTTAACTAGCTGCAGTGACTCTCTAGTCCAAAAGATCTGAATCCCTCTCCAGTACGCCTCGGGCCTCCTTTTATAGACAAAAAAGGGGTCGCCACAGTGGCACACAGGAGGTGGAAAGGTGTACAGGGGCTGAGTCTATCCCCTGGCACCGTCGGACAAACGCATTTAATGCGCTGTCGACGTGCCCCTCTTGCTTTATTGGGGACGACAAAGAAGCTCATTCCAGCTGTCGTCGCCTCGCCTGGCTCCGACGCGCGTCCGAGCTGACGAGGCGTTGTAGCGCCACGTTGGCTGGCTGCTGGGCTAGCGCGGTGGTGGAGCCTTCACAAAGATCTGCATGCCACCACGCAGGTGCTTGCTGAGTTGGTGTAGAGGCCGCATGCTGCCACACAGATGCCTGCTCAGCTGGTCGAGCTGGCAGCTGTATGGGAGCGGCGGTGGAGTCTTGGCGGACGCGGGCCTGGCTGTGGCCTCACAGACGTCCTCGTCAAGGGTCTTTCCGTGGCACCGCGGTCGTCCCCGGCAAGGATCTTGCCAGGGGTCTCGTGGATCTCCATGGCAAGGATCTCGCCAAGGATCGTTGTCTTCTGGTTTCCATCTGATCTTGTGTGTCTATGATCTCTACAAAGATCTGCATGCCACCACAGAGGTGCCTCCCGAGCCTTGGTTCCAATATGGCGTGGGAACCCCTTGGGCTCAAGGGTGGCGCACTCTGCTGGCGTCAGGCAAGTTGCCCCAGCAAGGATCTTGCCGAGGCCGGGGGAGTCCACCTTGCCCTCTTACTCTCTTTGCATCTCTGGTTTTGGCGTTGCTCCGGTCGTTTTGTGCTCCGGCATCCCTCCCCTGCCCTGCTTAGTGTGGCCGTGGGTGCGGCTCTAACTGCTCGTGCACAAGTAAAGGGGTGCAAAAGGAGAGCCCCTACTTTTGTACACCATCACGAGGCTACACAATCCATTCATGTTTCTCTGAGCTCCTGCTCAACTATGAAACCCATGTGTGTTTGTTCTTGCCGGTTGATGTGTGTGTGTGTCGTGGCGTCCCTCATGTGCTCCCGCTAGGCACCAGCAGCCGATCGGTGTGCTCTCCGGGATGTTGCAGTTGAAGGGGTGAGCAGGACCCATGGATGCTAGCAAACAAGGTAGTGCAGACGGCAATGCATTTGAGGGCTCGCATCCTCATCCCCATCCTGATTCTGTCTATAATGCTATAGACTAGATTATATGACATGCATTAGTTGCTTACCTTTGTAGCTCGCATGCACATACACCATCGTTTTCTGATAATTGCTAGCTTACATTGGTAGTATGCAGATATTGGACATACTGTTCATACCATCAGACCGTATTCAAAATCATCTATTATGGTTATGATTTTGCAATTATCCCAAAACAAAATAGTGTACTGTACAAAAATCACATACATAGATTCTATTTTTGCGAGGTGCTATATGTTTTCTTTTCACAAACAGTGCTTTCATTGGTTAGTTATTATACATTTTTCATCCCAAGAAAGGTATTATAGTACTCTAATCTCAAACAATCACCTACCCCCTCTGTAAATTAATATAAGAGTGTTTAGATCACTACTACTTTAGTGATCTAAACGCTCTTATATTAGTTTATAGAGGGAGTACTATGCTACAATTTCTGTTCTTATGATGTTGTTGCATTTTGATACTGTACTGTACAAAAGTCACATACGTAGCCATTGGAAGTATATATACTTATGATGTTGTTGCATTTTGCAAGTGTTGAGTAATAAATGAACCAGTGGTTTGTCGTATCAAATTGTGAGATGAAATTTTTGTTTTTTTGTGACCTATCTTACATCAAAGACCACATGGAGTTTGAAGCCAATTTCAAATGACTGGTGAACATATGGCTTATTCTCAGAAATACAATGAACAAGAAATAATAGCCATTTGTTTTAGTGAAGAAGGCCGTGTTGTACTATTTCCTTACTACTCCCTATTTTAAATCTTTACATATTTCCTTTGCAGCATAAGAATTTAATGGTACATTTCTTGCACTGAATTTCTAACCACAGAAATTTGAGTTGCATTTATACTCCTTATTTTTTACATTTATTCAAACACTATCTCAAGTCTATGCTAATCTTTCGCAAAACTGAATAGTTCTTTAAAGTAACAATTCATGAAACAAGTTGTGTTGTGGCAGCACACGTGCACCTTTTTATGTACTATGCATTTGCCATATGATTTCTTCCTATGTGGTACATATGGTTAAATATTGGGAATCTGATGATTATTTGCTCAGTTTTTAGTTTTATTTTATTTAACTTCTCTAACAAGACTAAATACAAAAAACAAGGTTGCAGATGCTTTGAGTAGAAGAGATTCTCTTATGATGGCAGGCAACAATCAAATCGGATTGAGAACATCACACAACAAGTAAACATTCTTTGTATACTTTATATTGAGAAAATACATCTTTGTTTCATTCAGATAGTTTTCAACAAGAGGATATATTGTGATGTTATTTATGATTAATATTTTTTTGGAAAAAAATTAAGATAAGCCTTTCTCAAGGAAATAAAGAAAATGGTGGCATTTTGGGTTTTGAAGATGTAGAAAAATTCGCTTGTAAAGGAAACTATTTGATGTTTCTCAACGCTTGAAGACGTCAAGTGAAGTTAGTCTTGCCATTCCTACAACTCAGAGTCATAAGAAATGTATGCACAAAGTTGCAAAGGAATGTATATGTTGTGAATAGGTCGTTCGCTTCCTCGCCTCCTGGGTTTCCCTTCCTATACGATCGTTCCATATATCTCACTTGATCCATCTCATCAAGTAGTAACTTGCAAAAAAAGCAAAACGGGCTAATAATTTTTCTTTCCTTCTCAACTGATTAATCTCAATCACAACTTTCGTTCCTTCTCAACTGATTCGTCTCAACCAAGTAATATGTCCCCCAAAAAATCAAGTAATACGTGGAGATAGAGGAAATAAAAAAATCTAATTCGTATCTTCATTGGGTACTTCTGGAGAGAGCCCAATAGTTTAAAAGGAATTGAATATTTTGATAAAAGGAAATAGCCATCACGTTCACTTGGAAAGTAAGAAGAGTAAAAAAAAGGGAAAAAAGAAAACAAAGGCATATACCAACATGTTGTTATATTTCCACCCTGTCGTCGCGTGTGCCCTCGTGTACCAGCGACGTTCGCCATTACCACGTGTCATCTTTTTCCTTTTTGTGGGGATTTTCTGTGGCTTCTCTTTCTCAAACAGGGAAAGAATTCTCTTTCACTACATTGCTTACGTATACATGCATGGCTGCTGTGTTGTAAATGTTGATGGGATTTCATGTAAATATACAATTTTAAATGTCATACACATGGCTTTTGGTCATGTTCTTATGATCTAAGGACTTTGCTTCTAATTCATTCATGCTTTAAGAATGCATGCAGTTTTCTCACTGTTTGTGAATGAACCCTTGATCTTTGTGGCTTTATGGTAAAAAAATCAATATTATTTTTGTATTGTTATGTCAAGTAGGTTTTTTGTAGTGTCAATGGTAGATAGATCTGCGTGAACAATATTTGCTGAAAATTACCATTTGTCTTCATATTGAAGTGTGATGTGTGTGTTTAAAATGTCATTTTATTTTAGATGTTGAGTTGGCAAAAAGCTTCCCAGTATGCGATAATTTGGGATGAACTCAAATCTTTATTTTTCCTAATACGAATTATCCTCCCTTATAGAAAATTATTTTGAGTAAACTTCTCTTTATTGTAGACATATATTGATAATTAATCAGTCCCGCCATATTGAATGTTTATTGTGTGGAATGTGCGTCCCAATCTTGACAGAAGCTATAAAGAGATTATCTTCAAAATTGATTGCACGGAGTATGAGATATTGCCCTGAATTCTCATTTCTACTTAGAAATTTAGTACTCCCTCTGATCCATATTACCTGTCGCTAAAATGGATGTATGTAAATGTATTTCAGTGCTAAAATACATCTGTTTGATTGACAAGAGAAGGGAGTCCATTTTTATTGTGCTTATTATCGAAGGGGATGTAAAACCGAAGAAAATTATCATAGTTGAATAAGAAACTAAGTAGTGTCGTGCAAGTTGTATGCGGGGAAATAGGAGATAAAAGCATGGTTGGAGGAACGAAGTCGAGTGTCGCGTGGTGGCTAGAACAAGGAAGTGGGGTTGAAAGATGGTGAGGAAATGTGTTTACCTATCACATCACGACCATGAGATATCATCCCATGCGAATAGCCTTTGAATCCATATCATGTGAAATTTCTCTTTTTATATATATTATGTTAGTCCGTGGCAATGCACGGACACTTAGCTAGTTTTATCTTATATACTCCCTAAGATAGTCATCACCACTCCTTATTTATCTCAACATGCAAGCATGCCACCTCACCCATACCATTATGAGTGGGATAAGATGATAGAGGCTAAGGTGTCCCGATGTTTCGATGAGATGGTGGCTATCGTTTTCTGTGGGAGTCGACCTTGACGATCCGACTACGAACGTGCGAGACGTCGCGCCTTAGCAATCGCTAAACCAACTTCCGAGGGTTATTGACCACGCCGGAGCACGATCAACCTGACCACGAGGGTCTGTTTCCTGCGAGCAAACGAAGAACAAGCAAGAAACTGAGATTGCAATCGGGATATTGCGAATATAAGATGAAAGCTTTATTGATCAAGGTGGGGTTCTGTGATGTCTTGGTCTGGTCGTTGGACACAAACGAAGTACGCGAAGTTGCAGCTATGGCAAACTTTTAATCTAAACAAAACCCAAAGTCTAAACGACGCCCTAAGGGCTGTATACATATGTAGGAAGAGGGGGGAATTTCGTGGCCCTTGAGGGTGGGGTCCGAAACCAACCCTAACTCTTGTTTCCCCACACATACGGACTCTAAAAATAGCCTATACTTAAGTATTTCGAAATTACATGGGCCTGGCCCATTAATAAGGTGACGCAGCACCTAGAATAGCCTATGGACGAATATTATGAAGTGGCATCTTGTATATTTCGTCCAAGGCTTCATGCACTCCTTATGGCGGCTTCAAAGTCCTGAAATCATCACTTGTAACTCCGTTCTTGATCCCCTTGCGCATGCCATCAACTCCATGCGTGTTCTTGCTCCAATGTTCATCCTTCTCCAAGCTAGGCCCTTCATTTGTAAGCAAAACAAATGTATCCAATTTAGGCAGCATCATAATCTCATGAACATTAGAATCATTACCAAGAAACGAAAGTACCTGGTAATTTAATTGGCGTGCGCGAGCTCTAGTAATTGGTCCAGTATATGTAACAGTAGGGGCTGTGGGTGTAACAATGGTATTGATGTCCACCACCAATCTGATCTCCAAAAGTGGCTAAGAAATTTAGTATCACGATCTGAAACAATAGTATTTGGCACACCATGTAAGCGAATAATTTCACGAAAGAACAAATCAGCAACATTAACAGCATCATCGCTTTTATGACATGGTATAAAGTGTGCCATTTTCGAGAACCTATCCACGACAACAAATATGCTATCCCTCCCCTTCTTTGTTCGAGGTAAACCTAAAACAAAGTCCATAGATATATCCTCCCAAGGAACACTAGGTACAGGCAAAGGCATATATAAACCATGAGGA
Organism: Triticum urartu; assembly: GCF_003073215.2. Classification (NCBI taxonomy): domain Eukaryota; kingdom Viridiplantae; phylum Streptophyta; class Magnoliopsida; order Poales; family Poaceae; genus Triticum; species Triticum urartu. The sequence goes on from NW_024119151.1 coordinate 7,622, forward strand.
TTGAGTCGTGACTTAGCTCTTTGACATGTAGTGCAGCGAGCAACAAAACGCTCAACATCCCGTCTCATCTTTGGCCAAAAGAAATGTGTAGCAAGTATATCCTCCGTCTTCTTGACGCCAAAGTGTCCCATTAAGCCTCCTCCATGCGCCTCCTGCAATAACAAAAGACGAACGGAGCTAGCTGGAATGCATAGCTTGTTAGCACGAAACACAAATCCATCGTTAAGAACGAACTTGTTCCAAGTTCTCCCTTCCTTACAATTCTGCAATACATCTTTAAATTCAGCATCATTAACATATTGATCCTTGATGGTCTCCAAACCAAATATTTTAAAGTCAAGTTGTGAAAGCATAGTATAACGACGAGACAAGGCATCAGCAATAACATTTTCTTTACCCTTCTTGTGTTTAATGACATAAGGGAAAGTCTCAATGAATTCAACCCATTTAGCATGTCGACGGTTCAGTTTTGCTTGACTTTTAATGTGTTTCAAAGATTCATGATCAGAATGTATAACAAATTCCTTGGGCCATAAATAATGTTGCCATGTTTCTAAGGTCCGAACAAGAGCATATAATTCTTTATCATAAGTAGAATAGTTCAGACTAGGCCCACTCAATTTTTCAGAAAAGTATGCAACAGGTTTTCCATCTTGTAATAACACACCTCCTAATCCAATTCCACTAGCATCACATTCAAGATCAAAAGTCTTATTGAAATTAGGAAGTTGGAGTAAAGGAGCATGTGTCAACTTATCTTTCAATACCGTGAAGGCTTCTTCCTGTGCGGTACCCCAAACAAAAGGTACATCCTTCTTTGTAAGCTCGTTGAGAGGTGCAGCAATGGTGCTGAAATCTCTCACAAAACGCCTATAGAAACCAGCGAGGCCAAGGAAACTCCTCACTTGTGTGACCGTTTTGGGCTGCGGCCAACTCTCAATAGCTTCAATCTTGGCTTTATCAACTTCAATTCCCTGTGGAGTAACAACATAGCCAAGAAAAGATACTCGGTCGGTGCAAAAGGTGCACTTTCCAAGGTTACCAAACAAACGTGCATCACGTAGAGCAATAAAAACAGCACGTAAATGTTCCAAATGTTCCTCCAAAGATTTGCTATAAATCAATATGTCATCAAAGTAAACTACCACAAATCGTCCAATGAAAGCACGTAAAACTTCGTTCATTAACCTCATGAAAGTACTAGGTGCATTAGTTAACCCAAAAGGCATGACTAACCACTCATATAATCCAAACTTAGTTTTAAATGCTGTTTTCCATTCATCTCCCAATTTCATACGAATTTGATGGTAACCACTACGCAAATCAACTTTGGAGAATATTGTAGAGCCACTCAATTCATCAAGCATATCATCTAGCCTAGGAATAGGATGACGATAACGAATAGTAATATTATTAATGCCTCTACAATCAACGCACATACGCGACGTACCATCCTTTTTCGGCACTAAAATGATAGGAACAGCACAAGGACTAAGGGATTCGCGTATATAACCTTTGTCGAGCAGTTCTTGTACTTGACGCATAATCTCCTTCGTCTCCTCTGGATTGGTACGGTATGGTGCACGGTTGGGTAATGATGCACCGGGAATTAAGTCAATTTGATGCTCAATCCCGCGAATAGGTGGTAATCCCGGTGGCACGTCTTGTGGAAAGACGTCGGCGAACTCCTGCAAAATGTTAGTGACAGCAGGAGGCAAAGAGGAAGGCACGTCCTCGAATGAAAATAATGCCTCTTTGCACACAAAAGCATAGCAAACAGATTTGCTAAAATCTAGATCATCAATATCAGATTTGGTGGCAAGTAAACATGCACTTTTCAATTTAATTTCAGAAACAACAGTAGATGGTTTATTATTAGGCTTCATTTGGTGCTCAAATTCTTTTGCCACAATCTGATTTTCACTCTTAGTTTTCTCCTGTTTTGCTTTATTAGCTCTATTAATATCATCTTTCAAAATGGAATCAGGAGTCATAGGAAGCAAAGTAATATTTTTATCCTTATGAACAAGAGTATACTGATTGTTTCTACCATGGTGAATAGAATTTTTATCAAATTGCCATGGTCTACCAAGTAATAAGGAACATGCTTGCATAGGTACCACATCACAATCAACATAATCAGCATATGTAGAGATACTAAAATGCACACGAACAGTACGTGTTACCTTAACCTTGCCGCTGTTGTTGAACCATTGGATGTAGTAAGGATGTGGATGTGGTCTTGTGGTGAGAGATAGCTTCTCCACCATCTCGATGCTAGCCAAGTTGTTGCAACTCCCTCCATCTATGATCACGCGAACAGAACGTTCCTTCACAACTCCCTTTGTATGGAACAAATTATGCCTCTGATTTTGCTCAGCTTGTGTAACCTGCACACTCAAAACACGTTGAGCAACTAAACATTCATACCTGTCAGCATCTTCAGGAGCCATGTATTGCGTCTCATGATCAGAATCGTCTCCACCGTGTTCGTCACGCGTAATAAGAGCCAAAGTCTCCTCATCATAGTCACTAGCGGACTCATACCCACCATCCTCAGTAACAATCATCACACGCTTAGATGGGCATTCTCTCGCATAATGACCTCCACCCTTGCAACATCGACAAATAATATCATGTGTTTGCCCTGTTGATGCCATGGATGAAGAAGAGCTCTTTGCAGGCCCAGAAGGTGTGCTCTTGGCAGATAGTGGTGATTGTGCCTGCTTTATTGTATCACGGTTGGAGGTGGCAGCCGACGGAGGCGCCGGTG
>NW_024119152.1:0-11325 GCF_003073215.2 Triticum urartu
GGCTTTAGTGCCGAAATGTTAGTGCCGGTTCCGAAACCGGCACTAAAGGGCCTTACGAACCGGTGCTATTGCCCTGTTCTGCACTAGTGAAATGCAACCGGAAGCAGTTACGTTATAATCATGTGGCAGTCATGAGACTTTAGGTTCTGGAATTTTTTCTCTGCCATATTTATTATTCCCTTTATATTCGACGAGAAGCCAGATGGGATCTTGATACTGAGCTCAAAATACACCTTTGGTACAAAGTTGACAATCTCACAAGGATGAAATATTAGTAATTTTCTATTTACTGGTCGATCCCATCTTTTACGGAATCAATTCCTTTTTTGAATGTACAAAAGTTTTGGGAGTTCAGCATGTCTGGAAGCACGGGAGAACGTTCTTTTGCTGATATTATTACCAGTATTCGATAATGGGTTATTCATAGCATTACTATACCTTCCCTATGTATTCATTGCGGGTTGGTTATTTGTTAGTACGGGTTTAGCTTATGACGTGTTTGGAAGTCATTCAAAGAAGATTTCCTTTTCGGCTTTGGTAAGAGCGTAGCTGGTAGGACCTTGATACTGCTTTGGATGCATGCTATCTTTTTCGTTCAAACGTTGCTGGTCCTTCCGTGCCTCCGGTGTATCTTTTATCTTCCCGTAGACGCCCAAGAAGCCTATCATGTTCCCGCAAACATTCTTCGTCACATGCATCACGTCGATTGCAGAGCGGACCTCTAGGTCTTTCCAACATGGTAGGTCCCAAAATATAGATTTCTTCTTCCACATGGGTGTGCGTCCCTAGCGTCATTCGGAACAGATTGTCCGCCAGGACCCTTTCCAAAGATTACTTGTAAATCCTTGACCATATCAAGTATATCAGCACTAGTACAGAGGACGGGTTTCTTCTAGTGATCTGCCTCACCTTTGAAATGCTTGCCTTTTTTTCTTAAGGCATGTTTGTTCGGAAGAAACGACGATGTCCCAGGTACACATTCTTCTTGCATTTGTCCAAATATATACTTTCAGTCTCATCTAAACAGTGCATGCATGTGTTGTATCCCTTGTTTGTCTATCCTGAAAGGTTACTAAGAGCAGGCCAATCATTGATGGTGACAAACAACAATGTTCATAGGTCAAATTCCTGTTGTTTGTGCTCAACCCCCCCCACACACACACACCTTTTTTATTCCACGGCTGTAAAAGTTCTTCAACTAATGGCCTTAGGTACACATCAATGTTGTTGCCGCATTGCTTAGGGCCTTGGATGAGCACTGGCATCATAATGAACTTCCGCTTCATGCACAACCAAGGAGGAAGGTTATAGATACACAGAGTCATGGGCCAGGTGTTATGATTGTTGCTCTACTCCCCAAAAGGGTTAATGCCATCTGCACTTGAACCAAACCATACGTTCCTTGCGTCATATGCAAAGTCCCGCCACTTTCTCTTGAATTTTCTCCACTGCGACTGAGGGAGTCCTGGATTAGGGGGTGTCCAGATAGCCGGACTATAACCTTTGGCCGGACTGTTGGACTATGAAGATACAAGATTGAAGACTTCGTCCCGTGTCTGGATAGGACTTTCCTTGGCGTGGAAGGCAAACTTGGCAATACGGATATGTATATCTCCTCCCATTGTAACCGACTCTGTGTAACCCTAGCCCCCTCCGGTGTCTATATAAACCGGAGGGTCTAGTCCGTAGGACAACAACAATCATACCATAGGCTAGCTTCTAGGGTTTAGCCTCTCTGATCTCGTGGTAGATCTACTCTTGTACTACCCATATCATCAATATTAATCAAGCAGGAGTAGGGTTTTACCTCCATCGAGAGGGCCCGAACCTAGGTAAAAACATCGTGTCCCTTGTCTCCTGTTACCATCCGCCTAGACGCACAGTTCGGGACCCCCTACCCGAGATCCGCCGATTTTGACACCGACAGCGACCCATCAGCGGGTACTCTCAACTTCCCGTCTTACTTACGGTCTTCTTTGTGCCATCACAACAACTTGGCATGCTCTTTGTTTCTGGACATACGTTTCAACCGTGGTATTATATGATCATACCACATCACCTTGGCAGGAACCCTCTTCCTGGGGCGCTTGCCCTCAACATCTCCCGGGTCATCTCGTCTGATCTTATAGTGCAATGCACCGCATATCGGGCATGCGTTCAAATCCTCCTACTTACCGCTGTAGAGGATGCAGTCATTAGGGCATGCATGTATGTTCTGCACCTCGAATCCTAGAGGGAAGAGAACCTTCTTTGCTTTGTATGTACTGTCAGGCAATTTGTTATCCTCTGGAAGCTTCTTCTTCATAATTTTCAGTAGCTTCCTAAATCCGTTGTCAGATACACCATTGTGTGCCTTCCATTGTAGCAATTCCAGTGTGGTACCGAGCTTTGTGTTGCCATCTTCACAATTTGGGTACAACCCTTTTTTGTGATCCTCTAACATGCTATCGAACATCAACTTCTCCCTTTCACTTTCGCATTCTCTTTGTGCATCAACAATGACCCGGCGAAGATCATCATCGGGCACATCGTTTGGTGCCTCTTGATCTTCAGCTTCCCCTGTTGCAGTATCACCGTATTCAGGGAACATAGGATAGTTGTCATCATCCTCTTCTTCTTTGTTGTCTCCCATCATAACCCCTCTTTCTCCGTGCTTGGTCCAAACATTAAAGTGTGGCATGAAACCCTTCTCAAGCAGGTGCAGGTGAAGGGTTTTCGAGTTAGAGTAATCCTTCATATTCCCACAGACAGGGCATGGACAATACATAAAACCATTCTACTTGTTTGCCTGAGTCACCTCGAGAAATTTATGCAGGCCCTCAATGTACTCGGAGGTGCGTCGGTCACGTACATCCATTGCCGGTTCATCTACGTGCATTATATAATTAAGTGTATCAAAAACCATTGTAGAACATCATGAATAGAGAAGTGACCAAATTAATACAAGTTCATCATCACATTAAAACCAAAGTACAGAAGTGATCAAATGTTATTACTGAAAAAAATAAATACATAAAGTTCATACATAGTTCTCATAGAACAACATACAGCTCTCTAGAGCATCTAACTGAAACAAACATTGAAACTAACATACAACTATGTAAAACATTTAAATGCAAAAACAAATGCGATCATAATCGCAACTAAGGTAACAATAGATCCAACAACATAATGATACCAATCCTCATTATCAATGGCATATTTTCTAAGCTTTCTAATCTTCACGCACATTGCATCCATTTGGCTCTTGTGATCATCGGTGACATCGGCAAACATGCAACTCCAATTCATCTTCTCCTCTTCAATTCTTTTCAATTTTTCTTTCAAATATTTGTTTTCTTTTTCAACAAAATTTAACCTCTCGACAAGAGAGTCGGTTGGAATATCCCGTTCACATACCTCCTAGATAAAAACATCTATGTCACGTTGGTTGGTATAATTGTCATAAACACTAAATGAAAATAATAGTTATAAAAAAGATAATATACCGCATCCGAATCATAGACCGGACAAGAGCTGAAGGAGGACCAAAACCATGGCACTATATAATAGCAAACAATAATAAAAGTTAGAAAATTATACAAGTAGCTATCGAAATCATACAAGTAAGATTTTTTTATTTTACAAGGAAGATAAGAACAAGAGGCTCACCACGGTGGTGCCGGTGACAAGCTCGACGCAGGCTATCGACGATGGTGAGGATGGGGACGGGACGACACGGACCACCAAACCTAGACAAATCTTGGGGAAATGGAGTTTGGAGGTCGATCTTGGAGAGGAGAAAGCTTAACTATGGCTCGGGCATTTCATCGAACACCTCATGTGCATAGGAGGTGAGAGCAGAGCAGCACACACCTCCCACACGCCGGTCGGCAAAAAAAGAGAGGAGTGAGCTGGCAGGGATGACAATATATATACAGGCATCTCTTTTGTCCCGGTTGGCGGCTAGAACCGGGATAGAAGACTGACCTTTAGTCCCGGTTCCATCCACAAACCGGGACTAAAGGGCTGCCCCAGGAGCGAGGCCCTTTAGTCCCAATTCGTGTCTAGAACCGGGACTAAAGGGGCCAGAGGAACCGGGACCTATGGCTCCCGAGGCCCGGCCGGTGCCCTGGCCACTCGAACCGGGACTGATGCACCTATTAGCCCTGGCTGCTCTCATCTGGCCAGGACCAAAGCCCTGTTTTCTATAGTGGATTGAACCCACGACAGAGCACCTCTCCCACTGAAGATAAGTCAATCTAGTTGGCAAAACCAAACGGATAGATCGGAGAGAAATACACAGCTATCATAATCATGCAAAATAAAGTTCAGAGAAGACTTAATTACTTTCAGTGAATATTTGGATCATAAAACCACAATTCGTCGGATCGCAACAAACACACCGCAAAAGAAGATTACATCGGATAGAACTCCAAGAAGATTAAGGAGAACATTGTATTCAAGATCAAAGAGAGATAAGTCATCTAGCTACTTGCTATGGACCTGTAGGTTTGTGGTGAATTACTCACGCATCATCAGAATGAAGCAAGGGTGATGTATAAGCCCTCTGTGATCGATTCCCCATCCGACAAAGTACCGAAAAAGGCCTCCGGATGGGATCGCGGAAGAACAGAGACTTGCGGCGGCGGAAAAAGTTTTTCGCGTGGCTCTCTGGGGTTTTCCCAATATTTGAGAATTTATAGAAGTGGAATTAGGTTAGACGGAGCAACACGGGGCCCATAAGGTAATAGGGCCCGCCCTACCCCATTGGGTGCGCCCTGTTGCCTTGTCGCCTCCTCGTTTGTCCTCCGGTCTACTCCCGCGGCTTCTAGGGTCTCTTTTGTCCAGAAAAAATCGTCAAAAGTTTCGTAGCGTTTGGACTCCGTTTGGTACAAAAAATAAGCAAAAAACAACAACTGGCCCTAGGCACTGGGTTAATATGTTAGTTCCCAAAAATGATATAAAATAAGATCAAAATGCATATAAAGTATACAAGATTGATAATATAATTGCATGAAACAATAAAAAATTATAGATACGTTGGAGACGTATTAGGTACATAACCCAAGATTACAGTGCAGACCATGCCCCAACTTTCCCTCTTCCCATCTTAACACAAAATCTTCTCTTCAAAGTTGTAGCTCGAGTGCCGCGGCAATGGAGAACCATGCGGGCTCATCGAAGAGATCCCACTGGCCTCTCCAAGGTGACTGGGGAAGCTGCTCAGTCACCCGTCTACAACTGAACCGACTCGCCACTCAAGGTTATTTGTTAGATCCAAGCTCATGACCACCTGCCCAGGCTTTACATCCTTGGACGGGCGAGCGCACACAGACATCCATCCTATTCCCCATGGGGAGGAGCATGTCTATTTTGTCCCTTTCTTATTGCAGGGCATTGGATTCCCCATCCACCCATTCCTTCGGGGCCTTCTTGGGTTCTATTGGATCCAACTCCACAACCTGATGCCCAATGCCATCGTGCACATCATGGTATTTGTTGCCCTATGTGAGATATACCTTGGATGCGAGGCGCACTTTGGGATTGGGAGGAAGTATTTTTGCTTGATGCCACCACCTATGGAAAGTGATTATCACTTTAAATACGTGATTCCACTCCCGTTTCTGAGGATTTTCTCCATTAAATGATAATTGACCAAAAAAAGTTCACCTGAGGGGTTATCAACAAAAAGAAGTGCGCGAATGCAGTAAATTCCACAAACCTATCATGTAGGCACAAAATACATAGTAAAACTATCATATTAATTGGATTCATGAGGGTGCGTGGTGGTGCTTGAGGATATGCCACGACTACTGAAAACTTTAGTAATGGTGGGTTGAGAGAGTGATGGATGAGGGAGGGTGATGGTTGAAATGCCTCAGCTACTGAAATTTACTATAAGGTCGGTGATGGAGGTGTGAGGGCGACGGTTGAAATACCGCGGCTACTAAAATTTGGGTAAAGGAATTGAAGCGTGGCGGTGTTGGGAACCGTTGCATGGTAAACCGAAATTTTCCTACGTTCATCAAGATCAATCTAGGAGATGCACATCTATGGGAGGAGAGATTGGATCCACACACCCTTGTAGATCTCTAAGTGGAAACGTTAAAAAACGCTGATGATGTAGTCGACCGTCTTCATGATCCAATCACGATCCATCCACGAACTACCGATCAAGTGTCGAACGGACGGCACCTCCGATTTTAGCACATGTGCGGTTCGGTGGCGTCCTCTCCTTCTTGATCCAGCAAGCGAGAGAGAGGGAGTAGATGAGATTGGGACCAACACGACGTTATGGTGGTGGTGGTTGCAACGAAATTCCGACAAGGCTTCACCAAGCGCGTACCGGTGAAACATGGGAGGAGTTTGGAGAGGTAACAGGCAAGGGTCTGATAACCCACAAGTATAGGGCATCGCAACAGTTTTCGAGGGTAGAGTATTCAACCCAAATTTATTGATTAGACACAAGGGGAGCCAAAGAATATTTGCAAGTATTAGCAGCTGAGTTGTCAATTCAACCACACCTGGAGATTAATTATCTGCAGCAATATGATCAGTAGCAAAGTAATATATAGTTTTGATAATAGTAGCAACAACAATAGTAACGGTAACAGTGATATCAATGATTTTGTAGCAAGTGTAACAATAGCAATAGCAGTAGTAACTTAGCAAGAACAATATAAGAGAAATTCATAGGCATTGGATCGGTGAATTCATTGGATGATATTCATCATATAACAGTCATAACCTAGGGCGATACGGCACTAGCTCTAGTTCAGAAATATAATGTAGGCAAGTATTCCGTATATTGTCATACGTGCTTATGGAAAGAACTTGCATGACATCTTTTGTCCTACCCTCCCGTGGCAGCGGGGTCCTATTGGAAACTAAGGGATATTAAGGCCTCCTTTTAATAGAGAACCAGAACAAAGCATTAGCACACGGTGAATACATGAACTCCTCAAACTACGATCATCACCGGGAGTGGTCCCGACTATTGTCACTCCGAGGTTGTTGGATCATAACGCATAGTAGGTGACTATAGCTTGCAAGATCAGATCTAGAACATGGATATAAGTGATACGTCATAACGCACTCCTGATGATAACTCTGTAGTGTAGCTATTCGGTCATGGTCATCGAGGCTGATTCCTCCTTCACCACTCCTGATATGACTCTGTCGTGCAACACCTCTGATAACCCACAAGTATAGAGGATCGCAACAGTTTTCGAGGGTAGAGTATTCAACTCAAATTTATTGATTAGACACAAGGGGAGCCAAAGAATATTTGCAAGTATTAGCAGCTGAGTTGTCAATTCAACCACACCTGGAGATTAATTATCTGCAGCAATATGATCAGTAGCAAAGTAATATATAGTTTTGATAATAGTAGCAACAACAATAGTAACGGTAACAGTGATATCAATGATTTTGTAGCAAGTGTAACAATAGCAATAGCAGTAGTAACTTAGCAAGAACAATATAAGAGAAATTCATAGGCATTGGATCGGTGAATTCATTGGATGATATTCATCATATAACAGTCATAACCTAGGGCGATACGGCACTAGCTCTAGTTCAGAAATATAATGTAGGCAAGTATTCCGTATATTGTCATACGTGCTTATGGAAAGAACTTGCATGACATCTTTTGTCCTACCCTCCCGTGGCAGCGTTGTCCATATGAAAACTAAGGGATATTAAGGCCTCCTTTTAATAGAGAAACGGAAGAAAGCATTAGCACTGAGTGAATACATGAACTCCTCAAACTACGACCATCATCGGAAAGTATCCCGATAACTGTCACTCCGGGGTTTACGGATCATAACACGTAATAGGTGACTATAACTTGCAAGATCGGATCTAGAACATAGATATAATGGTGATAACATAAACGGTTTAGATATGAAATCATGGCTCCCGGGCCCAAAGTTACAAGCATTAAGCATGGCAAAGTCATAGCAACATCAATCTCAGAACATAATGGATACTAGGGATCAAGCCCTAACAAAACTAACTCGATTACATGATGAATCTCATCCAACTCATCACCGACCAGCAAGCCTACGAAGGAATTACTCACTCCCATGGGTAGCATCATGAAATTGGCGATGAAGAAGGGTTGGTGATGTCGAAGATCGAAGATCCCCCTCTTCGGAGCCCCAAACGGACTCCAGATCTGGCCTCCCGATGAAGAACAGGAGGTGGCGGCGGCTTCGTCTCGTGAAACGCGATAATTCTTTCTCCCTGGTTTTTTCTCTGAAAATGTGAATTTATAGTATCAGGTTGAGGTCTGCGGGGCCACCAGGTGGGGACAACCCACCTGGGCGCGCCAGGAGGGGGCGCCCTGGTGGGTTGTGCCAACCCAGGTGCCCACTCCGGTGGTTCTTGGCTCTAGTATTTTTCTTCTATCATATAAAAATTCCTCGCAAAGTTTCGTTCCAATTCGAGAATTTTTATTTCGGCACAAAAACAACACCATGATAGTTCTGCTGAAAACAACGTCAGTACGGGTTAGTCTTCAATGAATGCAAATTAGAGTCCAAAACAAGAGTAAAAGTGTTAGGAAACGTAGAGACGACGGAGACGTATCAACTCCCCCAAACTTAAACCTTTTATTGTCCTCAAGCAATTCAGTTGATAAACTGAAAGTGAAAAAGAAAACTTTTACGAACTCTTTTACTCTTGTTTCCATAAATAAGTTTAAGTAGCACCCAAGTTTTTAGCAAAGATTATAACTAACCATGTCAACAATAACTCTTAGTAATTATATTAACTCATATCAATGGCATAATCAACTAGCGAGCAATAATAAGATATCTCAAATAACAACACTTTTTCAAAACATCCAGGATATAATATGACAGTAGTGGTATCTCGCTAGCCCTTTCTGAGACCGCAAAACATAAATGCAGAGCACCTCCAAAGTTCAAGCAGCGACTAAACATTGTAATTCATGGTAGAAAAGATCCAGTCATGATGCACCCAACATTAGACACACACAATGCATGAAGATGAAAATAGCGCTCTCAGGCCTGACACTTATTTGAGAAGATGATGATTCAACATAAAAGTAAATAGATAGCCCCTTCGCAGAGGGAAACAATGATTTGCAGCGGTGCCAGAGCTCAATTTTTAAAACAGAGATAAATGACATTTTGAGAAATGCACCCTGTCACTCTATGAACAATCCAGGAACACAAAAGGATGTTTATTTGAAGTTTTTAGAGGTGGCACATGCAAATTTACTTAGAACGGCAGGGTAATACCGCATATAGGTAGGTATGGTGGACTCATCTAGAATAACTTGGGTTTTAAGATTTTGATGCACAAGCAGTGATCCCGCTTAGTACAGGCGAAGGCTAGCAAATAGGTTGAGAAGCGGCCAGCTAGAGAGCGAAAACGGTCATGAACATGCATTATGCGTAAGTAACATTGGATACTAGCATGAGTAGGATATGAACACAATGTACATAAATATCATAGAGGCTAAGTTGGTTTTGATTCAACTACATGCATGAACATGTGCCAAGTCAAGCCACTCGAACATTCAGAGGAAGATACCATATCATCATACTACATCACAATCATTTTAACGCAATGTTGAATCCAAGATAAATCATTATCCACCTCCAGCTACTTAAGCATGGCATGAGAAACTATAATCTCTATTTGTCATTGCAAACATGTTTGATCATAATTGTTGAATCATGGATACTAGGTTAAACATATTTACAAAAACAGAACAAGTTGAGTTCATACCCATTTCTCTCTGCCACCGCCTATTCATCAAATATTGTCATTATTGCCTTTCACTTGCACGACCGAATGATATGAAAATGATAATAGTGCAAGAGTGTCGTGGACTAAGCTGGAATCTGCAAACATTTTATTCAAGAGGAGAAGACAAGGCAATTTGAGCTCTTTGTTAGATCAACAATAATGCATATGAGAGCCATTCAACATTTTCATCGTGGTCTTCTCCTCGGTATGACTCAATAAGAAGAAAATAAATTCATAGAAACACACTGATTTTTTGGAGTTTTTGATTTTTTAAAGAAAGCAAATTAAAGAAAGGAGAAAAACAAAAACGAGAAAAATTATTTACACCGGAAAGCTCCCAACAAGCAAGGGAAGAACAAGGAAATCTTTTTGTGTTTTCTTTTTAATACCACTACTAATTAAACTTTGAAAAACCGAAAAGAAGCAAGAAGTATTTTTGGATTTTCTCAAAGTTTTTCAAACACACAAGAAGAAAGCGAGAAAATAAATCTAGCATGTATAATACAATGAAAAAGTGTGGACACCGACAACTGGAATGAAATGTATGAACATGAATATAATGTCGGTGGAAAACATACTGCCACAAGCTTAGGCTTTTTGCCTAGCTTGGTAATCACCACTCGTAATAGCCATCTATTCCAATCTCGAAGTGTTGTGGGGCTGACACCTGAGCGTCCCACTCCTGGGGCTCCTCCTCTGTCGCTGCCTGGGCATTCCGGTAGGCGATGATATCACCTTTCATAATCCTGTATCTGCCCCTGGCAATAGAATCAAACAAAGCAGGTGTAGGCAATGGAATAAGATCACGGGTAATCACACTGAAAACCAGGTTGTAAGGGACATCAATAGTGGTGTTTTCACCATCAATAAATTGATGATCTGCCATATCCTGACGATCTAAGTAAACCTTAGGCAAACGATGATCATGTTGGCGTATCTGAACATTAAAATGACTCGCTAAGCGAATAGCGTAAATGCCCATGAATCTTGCCCTTGTTCCTGTTAAGGTGCAAACGACGTGTAATAATAGCCCCCAAACTATATGTGTGATCATTGTGTAGTGCATGGCGTAAGACAGTGAAGTCAGGAGCACTGAGTGCACCAACCTTTTCCCTAGCAAGTGAACACTTCGCAATAAATAAAGCAAAATAGTGCAAAGAAGGAAACTGCAAGCTAGTGGTGGTGACACTCGATACCCCTCTCTCATCTCCTACTGACAACGTACGATAAAAATCCTCAAACTCTGCAGGCTTAGGCTCTCTTATTTCCCCGTCAGAAGGGATCAAGCAAATGTCACAAAATTCAGTAAGTGGAATCTGACGGGTCTCAGCATATAAATTAAACTGCACCTTAGGAGGGTTATTCCTACTCAGAAAACAAAAGCTTTGCACAAAGGAATTTGTAAGGAAATGGTATTGTTCAAACTCAGCTGCGATGAAGTTGGTGAGACCAGCATTAGCAGCAAATTGTGCGAACTCTTGACTGATCCCGGCACCATCCTATTGGGGAACGTAGTAATTTCAAAAAATTTCCTACGCACACGCAAGATCATGGTGATGC
>NW_024119154.1:0-34893 GCF_003073215.2 Triticum urartu
CCATCTTGTAATAACACACCTCCTAATCCAATTCCACTAGCATCACATTCAAGCTCAAAAGTCTTATTAAAATCAGGAAGTTGGAGTAAAGGAGAATGTGTCAACTTATCCTTCAATACCGTGAAGGCTTCTTCCTGTGCGGTACCCCAAAGAAAAGTCACATCCTTCTTTGTAAGCTCGTTGAGAGGTGCAGGAATGGTGCTAAAATCTCTCACAAAATGCCTATAGAAACTAGCGAGGCCAAGGAAACTCCTCACTTGTGTGATCATTTTGGGTTGCGTCCAACTCTCAATAGCTTCAATCTTGGCTTTATCAACTTCAATTCCCTGTGGAGTAAGAACATAGCCAAGAAAATCTGGCCTAGGAATAGGATGACGATAATGAATAGTAATATTAATAATGCCTCTACAATCAACACACATGCGCGATGTACCATCCTTTTTTGGCACTAGTATAATAGGAACAACACAAGGACTAAGAGCTTCGCGTATATAACCTTTGTCGAGAAGCTCCTGTACTTGACGCATAATCTCCTTCGTATCCTCTGGATTGGTACGGTATGGTGAACGGTTAGGCAGCGAAGCACCGGGAATTAAGTCAATTTGATGCTCAATCCCTCGAATAGGTGGTAATCCCGGTGGCAAGTCTTGTGGAAACACGTCAGCGAACTCCTGTAAAATGTTAGTGACAGCAGGAGGCAAAGTGGAAGGTACATCCTCAAAAGAAAATAACCCATCTTTGCATAGAAAAGCATAGCAAACAGATTTTCTGAAATCTAAATCATCAATATCAGATTTGGGGGCAAGTAAACATGCACTTTTCAATTTAATTTTAGAAGCAACACTAGATGGTTTATTATTAGGCTTCATTTGTTGCTCAAATTCTTTTGCCACAATCTGATTTTCAATCTTATGTTTCTCCTATTTTTCTTTATTAGCTCTACTAATATCATCTTTCAAAATGGAATCAGGAGTCATAGGAAGCAAAGTAATATTTTTGTCCTTATGGCCAAGAGTATACAGATTATTTCTACCATGGTGTACATAATTTTTAACAAATTGCTATGGTCTACCAAGTAATAAGGAACATGCTTGCATAGGTACCACATCACAATCAACATAATCAACATATGTAGAGATACTAAAATGCACACGAACAGTACGTGTTACCTCGACCTTGCCGCTGTTGTTGAACCATTGGATGTAGTAAGGATGTGGATGTGGTCTTGTGGTGAGAGATAGCTTCTCCACCATCTCCATGCTAGCCAATTTGTTGTAGCTCCCTCCATCTATGATGACGCGAACAGAACGTTCCTTCACAACTCCCTTTGTATGGAACAAATTATGCCTCTGATTTCGCTCAGCTTGTGTAACCTGCACACTCAAAGCACGTTGAGGAACTAAACATTCCTACCTGTCTGCATCTTCAGTAGCCATGTATCACGTCTCATGATCAGAATCATCTCCACCTAGTTCTTCACTTGTAATAAGAGCCAAAGTCTCCTCATCATAGTCACTAGTGGACTCATACCCACCATCCTCCGTAACAATCATCACACGCTTAGATGGGCATTGTCTCACATAATGACCTCCACCCTTGCAACGACGACAAATAATATCATGTGTTTGCCCTGTTGATGCCATGGATGAAGAAGAACTCTGTGCAGGCCCAGATGGTGTGCTCTTGGCAGATAGTGGTGGTTGTGCCTGCTTTCTCATATCATGGTTGGTGGTGGCAGCTGACGGAGGCACCGGTGCAGCAGAACGCGTGGAAGTGGAGGATGCACGCGGTGTCCATGATGAAGGTTGACCTAGAGAAAAGTTAGTTCGCGTCAATGCCTGTCGATCCTGCACTTCACGTTCAGCTTTGCAAGCAAGATGGAATAAACGAGTGATATTATTATATTCCTTATACTCTAGAATGGTCTGAATCTCTCTATTTAATCCACCCATAAAACATGCAAGCATAGCTTCATTCTCCTCAACAATACCACATCGAATCATGCCGGTTTGTAATTCCTGATAATATTCTTCTATTGAATTTTTTCCTTGTCTTAAGAGTTGCAATTTTTGAAGTAATTCACGTTGATAATATGGTGGAACCCAACGAGTACGCATAGCAGTTTTCAAAAGCAGCCCAAGTAGAATTGGATATAATCTACAATGTTCGGACCACCAAACACATGCAAAACTAGTGAAAGCACAAACAACAGCAGGAACACATCTCTCCTCAAGATATTGTCAACATGTAAAATGTTGTTCAGTTTCTAACTCCCAAGTGAGATATATATTAGGAACATATCTACCCTCAAATGGTGGAATATTTAATTTTAGTTTTGGAAGATGGTCATGATCTCATACCATAGGTGGTTGTGCAAGCCTACCATTGCGATGATATGCATGAGGACGACCTGGTGGCAGTGGTGCTGGTGGTTGCACGTAGTTCTAATTTTGACCAACCTCATCCTCGTAATGGTCCTCCACCTCTGCATGAGCAGCAGGAGCTATAGAAGCATCAACGGCGGCACTAGAATTTTGACCAAGCTCAAGGGGAATGTGTAGTGCCCGTCCCACTTGATTTGGAAGGCGATGTTGTTGTTGTTGTAGAGGTGCGTTAGGTGCAGCAGGTGGTGGTGGAGGACGCGTGAGCAATTCATTAAACTTGTTATTGAGATTTGTTTCGAACGTCTTCTCCATGCCATCTATCTTTTAAATGGCCTCTTCAACTCTGTTTAGCACATCTTGCACCTGTCCACTCATCATTTGCTGAACCTTATCATGAAGCTCCTTGTTCGTCAAGTTCTCCCAGTCAATCTCGTCGGCTTGTGATCCTGTCGTGGTTAGCAGCAATAGAAACACACAAGAATATGATCCTATAGACTACGAACAAGAGGTGGTGGTGGGTGTCACAAATCCGTCAAGCAAATCTCAAATTCCTACCAGTTCTTACCCAACAACAGGCGGTGATCGGCAACCGTTGTAGTCAAAACTCTCACAGCTTGGATAGAGCGATTACTAGGGAGAGTCAAACACACGACATAGATTTATGTAGAGCTAGGAAGGCTTATAATATGGTAGCAAAAATGGTCAACAATAATCAATACAGAGATGCAAAGTTGAATAAACGCTCAATGACGGTACTGTGCTAGTCCTAGGCTAGACTGTACTAGAGACACGAGCCTAGAACACGAACAAAATCACGGCGCGGCACGTAAACAAGGGAAAAGCACACTCTGGAATTTTTTTCGCTCTGTTTTTTGGGCCCTCTTATTTTTTTGCGCTCCTCTTTTTTTTGGGAAAAATCACTATAATGGCAAGTGTCTCAAAACTCTTCCTAGGTCAAACTGACAGGATGGGCACGAAATTTTTGTGACTATTTTTTTGGAAATCAGGGCAGCACGACGAAAAAGTGAGACAAAAAATCACTATGGTAGCACATGGCTAAAAAGACTCAGAAAAGCCTAAAAATAGGATAGGGAAAAATATTTTCGGTCACCGAAGTTTTGGCCTAAAAACTACCCGAGGGTCTCCAGACTTTTTTTTCCGAAACCTACTCAGGAAAGGAAACACGAATCGGAAATTAGATGGACCTCGAAAACAAACCTAATATGAAAGGAACTCGGATTGGTGGTGGATATATGGTGGAAGGATATGGCAGCGGTGGTGGTAGCGGTTGTGGTATATGGATACGGATCGGTGGTGGTATAAGGATACGAATTGGTGGTGGTATATGGATACGGATTCAGAGCGGTGTCGGATAAGCGGTGGTGGTAGATGGCAGGGGCGATGATGATGGTGCGGTAGCGGCGTGACAACTTATGACCAGAACTCAAAACTCTAAAAGACTAGACACCAAGACTAGCAACTAGACACGACGATGCAACCGCAAATTCAACAAAGTGAAAACCCTAAAAATATTATGCAAAGGCTCAGATTGGTTCGAATATGATGAACTAACCCTAATTTTTTGTGGCTTTTTCGTGGACTGTAGGTATGAAGAACAGACTCGATCTAAACTACAAAAACTGTAAAATATCACCGAGCAACCTGAAAATCTGATACCACTTGATAGAGGCGGGGGTCTCGATCTTTCGATGAGATGATAACTATCGATTTGGTGGAGACGACTTTGACGATCTGACTACAAACATGCACTTTGACGATCCGGCAAAGGTGCCCGGCAAAGAAAGCTACGGTAAACAGTTTCTTTGTCGTTTGCTTCCTCAAAGCGGACAGCAAAGAACCTTTGCCGTTGATGGCAGACGGCAAAGAAGTTGGACGGCTAATAACAGGCATTAGCCACATTAGGTGGCAAATGAGAGGCTTTTCCGTCTACCAACGGACGAGAAATATGCCCTCCACTTTGGCGTCTGATGTCTGACATCAGCCACGCGTCATGTCTTCCAGAGCATTTGTCGTCTGCCAGCAGACAGCAAACTCCCACAGCCTTTCCTGTCTGCCATAGACGGCAAAGTAACCAAATGGTATGGCTCCCAGATTGCACTGGTTGCTACCACGTGGCCTCTTTGCCATCTGTGGCAGATGGCAAAGGCCCCTTTCCCGTTGATGGCAGACGACAAAGAGGCTGCATTGCCTCTTTTTGTTCTGTTTTTCTTATATCCAACCATTTTCACAGCAAATATATGATATTTCATATCAAACATATTATTTCACACCAAATACATAGATAGCAACTTACACATACATATGACATATCCAAATACATAGCAAATTCAACATACATAGTTCATTCCATATATACATATTACAAGTTCCACATGGTTCGAAAATGAAAATAGAAAGGTAAAATAAGCCTTCCATCAATGCATAGTTTCCGTGAAGTTAATGAAATCTGCAAAATGGGAAACAAAAATCTTAGAAGAAGAAGAAGAAAATGTAGAAGAAGAACTATATGACATTTATGAGCAAACTTAGGTAAAAATGACAAGCTAACTTAGGCAAAATGGATCATTTTGGAGCTAAATTAGCCGAAATGGGTCATTTTGGAGATAACCTATGTAAAAATGATTTTTATGAGGTAACCTAAGTAAAATGGATCATTTACGAGCTAAGCTAGCTAAAATGGATCATTTTGGAACTAACTTAGGTAAAATGGATCATTTTGGAGCTAACTTAAGTAAAATGGATCATTTTCGAGCTAATATAGGTAAAATGAGTCAGTTTGGAGCTAACCTAGGTAAAATGGATCATTTTGGAGCCAACTAATGAGGGCATCAATACCATTGCTACACCCGCAGCCCCTGCTATTTTACATACTGGAACAATTACTAGAGCTCATGCATGGCAATTAAATTAGCAGGTACTTTTGTTTCTTGGTAATGATTCTAATGTTCATGAGAATATGATGCTGCCTAAATTGGATACATTTGTTTTTCTTACAAATGAAGGGCCTAGCTTGGAGAAGGATTAACATTGGAGCAACAACAAGCATGGAGATGATGGCATGCGCAAGGGAAACAAGAATGGAGTTTCAAGTGATGATTTTAGGACTTTGAAGCCACCGTAATGAGTGCATTAAGTCTTGGACAAAATATACAAGATGCCACTTCACAAATTTCGTCCACAAGCTATTATAGGTGATGCGTCACCTTATTATTGTGCTAGGACCATGTAATTTCAAAATACATAAGTATAGGCTATTTTAGAGTCTATATGTGTGGGGAAACAAGAGATAGTGTTGGTTTCGGACCCCTCCTTCAAGGGCCATGAAATTCCCCCCTCTTCCTCCATATATACGACCCTTAGGGCATCATTTATACTTTGGGTTTTGTTTAGATTAAAAGTTCTCCATAGCTGCAACTTCGCGCACTTCGTTTGTGTTCAATGACCAGACCAAGGTGTCACAGAACCCCACCTTGATCAATAAAGCATTCATCTTATATTCACAATATCCTGATTGCAATCTTAGTTTCTTGTTTGTTCTTCATTTGCTTGCAGGAAGTAGACCTTCGTGGTCAGGTTGATCATGCTCCGACGTGGTCAATAACCTCTCAGAGTTGGTTTAGCGATTGCTAAGGTGCGATGTCCTCGCACGTTTATAGTCGAATCGTGAAAGTCTACTCCTCCAAAATGATAATCATCATCTCATCGAAAGATGGAACACCTTTGCCTCTATTAATTGGTATCTGATTTCCAGGTTGCTCGGTGAGATTTTAAAGTTTTTCGTAGTTTAGATCGAGTCTGTTCTCCATACCTACAGTCCACGAAAAAGCCACACAAAAAAGTTAGGGTTACTTCATCATATCCGAACCAATCTGAGCCTTTGCATAATCTTTTTAGGGTTTTTGCTTTGTTGAATTTGCGGTTGTACCGTCGTGTCTAGTTGTTGGTCTTGGCGTTTAGTCTTTTAGAGAGACGAGTTCTGGTCATAAATTGTCACGCTGCCGCCACACCATCATCATCGCCCCTGCCATCTACCACTGATACGTCTCCAACGTATCTATAATTTTTGATTGTTCCATGCTATTATATTAGCTGTTTTGAATGTTTAATGGGCTTTAATATGCACTTTTATATTATTTTTGGGACTAACCTATTAACCAGAGGCCCAGTGCCAGTTGCTATTTTTGGTCTATTTCAGTGTTTCGCAGAAAAGGAATATCAAACGGAATCCAAACGGAACGAAACCTTTGTGAGGATCTTTTTTGGAACAAACGCAATCCAGGAGACTTGGAGTTGAGGTCAAGGAAGCAACGAGGCGGCCACGTGGTAGGGAGGCGCGTCCAGGGGGTAGGCGTGCCCCCACCCTCGTGGGCCCCATGGAGCTCCACCGACCTACTTCTTTCGCCTATATATACTCTTATACCCTGAAAACATCTAGGGGAGCCACGAAACCACTTTTCCAAAGCCGCAACCTTCTGTACCCGTGATATCCCATCTGGGGACCTTTTCCGTCGATCTGTGGGAGGGGGATTCGATCACGGAGGGCTTCTACATCAACACCATAGCCTCTCCGATGATGTGTGAGTAGTTTACCACAGACCTTTGGGTCCATAGTTATTAGCTAGATGGCTTCTTCTCTCTCTTTGGTTCTGAATACAAAGTTCTCCTCGATGTTCTTGGGGATCTATTCGATGTAATACTTTTTGCGGTGTGTTTGTCGACATCCGATAAATTGTGGGTTTATGATCAAGATTATCTATGAAAAATATTTGATTCTTCTCTGAATTCTTATATGCATGATTTGATATCTTTGCAAGTCTCTTCGAATTATCAGTTTGGTTTGGCCTACTAGATTGATCTTTCTTGCAATGGGAGAAGTGCTCAGCTTTGGGTTCAATCTTGCGATGCTCGATCCGAGTGACAGAAAGGGAACCGGCACGTATTGAATTGTTGCCATCGAGGATAAAAAGATGGGGTTTATATCATATTGCTTGAGTTTATCCCTCTACATCATGCCATCTTGCGTAATGCGTTACTATGTTCTTATGAACTTAATACTCCAGGTGCATGCTGGATAGCGGTCGTTGTGTCGAGTAATAGTAGTAGATGCAGAATCGTTTCGGTCTACTTGACACGGACGTGATACCTATGGTCATGATCATGCCTAGATATTCTCATAACTATGCGCTTTTCTATCAATTGCTCGGCAGTAATTTGTTCACCCACCGTAATACATGCTATCTTGAGAGAAGCAACTAGTGAAACCTATGGCCCCCGGGTCTACTTTACATCATGTAAGTTTCCGATATATAATTCTAGTTTACTATTTATTTTGCAATCTTTAGTTTTCAATCTATACAACAAAAATACCAAAAATATTTATCTTGTCATCTTTATTAGATCTCACTTTTGCAAGTGGTCGTGAAGGGACTGACAACCCCTTTATTGCGTTGGTTGCAAGGTTCTTGATTGTTTGTGCAGGTACTAGGCGACTTGCGTGTAGTCTCCTACTGGATTGATACCTTGGTTCTCAAAAATTGAGGGAAATACTTACACTACTTTGCTCCATCACCCTTTCCTCTTCAAGGGAAAACCAACGCATGCTCAAGAGGTAGCAACCACCACCACTTATCTGCCACTGATCTGTATCCATATACCATCACCAATCTGTATCCATATACTACCACCAACTCGTATACATGTACCACCACTGCTGTCATATCTTACCATCATATATCCAACACCAAGCCGAGTTCTTTTCATATTAGGTTTGTTTTCGAGATCCACCTATTTTCCGATTCGTGTTTCCTTGCCTGGAGACCCCCGGGCAGTTTTTAGGCCAAAATTTCGGCAGCCGATTTTTCCCTATCATGTTTTTAGGCTTTTCTAAGTCTTTTGAGACACTCGCCATCATAGTGAATTTTTGTCGCACTTTTTCTTTATCGCTGCACCGATTTCCAAAAAGAATTCAAAAAAAATTAGGGCCTATCTTGTTAGTTTGACTTGGGAAGAGTTTTGAGACACTCGCCATTATAGTGATTTTTCAAAAAAAAAGAGGAGCGTGAAAAAAGCGCAAAAAAATGAGATAGAGAAAAAATTCAGAGTGTGCTTTTCCCTTGTTTACGTGTCGCGGCATGATTTTGTTCATGTTCTACGCTCGCGTCTCTAGTGCGGTCTAGCCTAGGACCAGCACAGTATCGACATTGAGCGTTTATTCAACTTTGCATCTCTGAATTGATTATTGCCGACCCTTTTTGCTACCCTATTATAAGCCTTCCTATCTCCACATATATCTACGTTGTGCGTTTGACTATCCCTGGTAATCGCTCTATCCAAGCTTTGAGAGTTTTGACTTTGCTTGATGGATTTGTGACACCCACCACCACCACTTGTTAGTAATCTGTTGGATCATATTCTTGTGTGTTTCTATTGTTGCTAACCATGGCAGGATCACAAGCTGACGATATTGACTAGGAGAACTTGATGAACAAGGAGCTTCATGATAAGTTTCAGCAAATGATGAGTGGACAGGTGGAAGATGTGCTAAATAGATTTGAAGAAGCCATGGAGAAGATAGATGGCATTGAGAAGGCCTTCGAATTAAAGCTCGATAAAAAGTTTAATGAATTGCTCACACGTCTTCCACAACAACCGCCCCCTGCACCTGTCACACCTCTACTGCAACAACAGCAACAACGACATCGCCTTCCAAATCATGTGGGATGGGCACTGCACGTTCCCCTTGAGCCTGGTCATAATTCTGGTACCGCTGTACCTACCCCTACTGCTAATGCAGATGTGGAGGTGGAGGACCATTACAAGGATGAGGTTGATCAAAATTAGAACTACGTGCAACCACCAGCATCACCACCACCAGGTCGTCCTCATGCATATCATGGCAACGGTATGGCTGCACCACTACCTAAGGTACCAGATCATGACCATCTTCCTAAACTAAAATTGAATATTCCACCATTTGAGTGTAGATATGTTCCTGATATATATCTTACATGGGAGTTAGAAATTGAACAACATTTTACATGTTTACAGTATCCTGAGGAGAGACGTGTTCCTGCTCCTGTTTGTGCTTTCACTAGTTCTGCATATGTTTGGTGGTTCGAACATTGTAGATTATATCATATTCTAGCTACTTGGGCTGCTTTGAAAACTGCTATGTGTACTCGATGGGTTCCACCATATTATCAGCGTGAATTACTTCAAAAATTGCAGCGCTTAAAACAAGGAAAAAATTATGTAGAAGAATATTATTAGGAATTAAAAACTGGCATGATTAGATGTGGTATTGTTGAGGATAATGAAGCTATGCTTGCATGTTTTCTGGGTGGAGTAAATAAAGAGATTGATACCATTCTAGAGTATAAGGAATATAATTATATCACTCGTTTATTCCGTCTTGCTTGCAAAGCTGAACATGAAGTGCAGGATCGACATGCGTTCGCACGAACTAACCTTTCTACAGGTCGACCTTTATCATGGATACCGCGTGCATCCTCTACTTCCACACGTTCTGCTGCACTGGCACTTCCGTCAGCTGCCGCCTCCAACCGTGATACAAGAAAGCAGGCACAACCACCGCTATCTGCCAAGAGCACAGCTTTTGGGCCTACACAAAGCTCTTCTTCATCCATGGCATCAACAGGGCAAACACATGATATTATTTGTCGTCGTTGAAAGGGTGGAGGTCATTATGCGAGAGAATGCCCATCTAAGCGTGTGATGATTGTTACTGAGGATGGTGGGTATGAGTCCGCTAGTGACTACAATGAGGAGACTTTGGCTCTTATTACAAGTGAAGAACATGGTGGAAATGATTCTGATCATGAGACGCAATACATGGCTGTTGAAGATGCTGACATGTATGAATGTTTAGTTGCTCACCGTGTTTTGAGTGTGTAGGTTACACAAGCTGACCAATATCAGAGGCATAATTTGTTCCATACGAAGGGAGTTGTGAAGCAACACTCTGTTTGCGTCATCATAGATGGAGGGAGCTGTAACAACTTGGCTAGCATGGAGATGGTGGAGAAGCTATCTCTCACCACAAGACCACATCCACGTCCTTACTACATCCAATGGTTCAACAACAGCGGATAGGTTAAGGTAACACGTACTATTCGTGTGCATTTTAGTATCTCTACATATGCTGATTATGTTGATTGTGATGTGGTACCCATGCAAGTGTGTTCCTTATTACTTGGTAGACCATGGGAATTTGATTAAAAAAATGTACACCATGGTAGAAACAATCAGTATACTCTTGTTCATAAGGATAACCATATTACTTTGTTTCCTATGTCTCCTGATTCCATTTTGAAAGATGATATTAATAGAGCTAATAAATCAAAACAGGAGAAAAATAAGAGTGAAAATCAGATTGTGGCAAAAGAATTAGAGCAACAAATGAAGCCTAATAATAAACCATCTACAGTTGCTTATGAAATTAAATTGAAAAGTGCATGTTTACTTGCCACCAAATCTGATATTGATGAGCTAGATTTTAGCAAGTCGGTTTGCTATGCTTTTGTGTGCAAAGAGGCATTATTTTCATTTGAGGACGTGCCTTCCTCTTTTCCTCCTGGTGTTAGTAACATTTTGCATGAGTTTGCTGACGTCTTTCCACAAGATGTGCCACCGGGATTACCACCTATTCGAGGGGTTGAGCATCAGATTGACTTAATTCCTGGTGCATCGCTACCCAACCATGCACCATGCCTGTACCAATCCAGAAGAAACGAAGGAGATTATGCGTCAAGTCCAGGAGCTGCTCGACAAAGGTTATATACGCAAATCCCTTAGTCCTTGTGTTGTTCCTATTATTCTAGTGCCGAAAAAGGATGGTACATCGCGTATGTCTGTTGATTGGAGAGACATTAATAATATTACTATTCGTTATCCTCATCCTATTCCTCGGCTAGATGATATGCTTGATGTCACGGGATTTCTGCGGCCACCTATGGGACTGGGTGGCCCCTTGTTGGTTTGGCAGGGGGACGACACATTGCACAAAAAGCAGACCAGCATACGGCCAAGCGGCAGAGAGCACACAAGAGATTTACCCAGGTTTGGGCTGCCGCAAGGCGTAAGACCCTACTCCTTCTTTAGTGGATTGATCAAGGAATAGATGTGGTGATTCGTAGTACATTTTCCCGACAAGGTTTGCCTGCGCCGACTACGTGTATATGGTGGCTTGGGATTGTCAACTTTCCAACCTTCTAACCCCTCCTACGAGTTCCATGGGCCTCCTTTTATAGATTAAGGGGTCACCACAGTGGCAAGGTGGTCATTATCCACTGATATGGTAGCAAACAATGCTATCATACCTAAATCTGCGGGCTGACAGGGTGCATTAAATGCACCGCATAGCGTCACATCACTGGGCGCTCGGCAAGGCCTACCGGGCTATCTGGCCAGCTCTGCATCTCCTCTCTTGACACGTCGTAGGATGAGTGTCATCTGTAGGATTCTCTGTAGGAAATGGCTGCCATGTGGTGAATGGCTGCCACTTAATCATCTTGCTGCTTGACACCGCACTGATTGACGACGTGAGTCATGTTTGAGTGGTTGGTGGGGCAGTTCTGCCCCCATGGACACTGGTAGGCTCTGCCGGGGAGCCTCGGTTGCTCGCTTCTGGTGGTGGCCTTGCCCCTTGACGGGCTCGCCTACCCGGCAAGAGAGGCCCTTCTCTTGTCGATACCTTGCTCCTAAGGCTCAACCTTGGTCCATATGAGCTGCATGTTGGTTCTTCAAATCTCTTGGTTTCTTCAATCTTTGACTTAAGCTGGTGCTTCAATCTTGATCTTGTGCCTGTGCATAGTTGGTCAACAGACCCAGGGTTTGTTGCACCGACACTTGATGAATTGAGTGGCTCTACAATATTCTCCAAAGTTGATTTGCATAGTGGATACCATCAAATTCGTATGAAATTAGGGGATGAATGGAAAAGAACATTTAAAACTAAGTTTGGATTAGTGGTTAGTCATGCCTTTTCAGTTAACTAATGCACCTAGTACTTTCATGAGATTAATGAATGAAGTTTTACGTGCTTTTATTGGACGATTTGTGGTAGTCTATCTTGATGATATACTGATTTATAGAAAATCTTTGGAGGAACATTTGGAACATTTACATGTTGTTTTTATTGCTTTACGTGATGCACAATTGTTTGGTAAACTTGGGAAGTGCGCCTTTTGCACCGACCTAGTATCTTTTCTTGGCTATGTTGTTACTCCACAGGGAATTGAAGTTAGTAAAGTCAAGATTGAAGCTATTGAGAGTTGGCCGCAGCCCAATATGGTCACACAAGTGAGGTGTTTTCTTGGACTCGCTAGTTTCTATAGGTGTTTTGTGA
This sequence comes from Triticum urartu, assembly GCF_003073215.2. Lineage (NCBI taxonomy): Eukaryota > Viridiplantae > Streptophyta > Magnoliopsida > Poales > Poaceae > Triticum > Triticum urartu. Next base: position 12,772 of record NW_024119154.1, read on the forward strand.
GAGATTTTAGCACCATTGCTGCACCTCTCATTGAGCTTACAAAGAAGGACGTGCCTTTTGTTAGGGGTACCGCATAGCAAGAAGCCTTCACGGTATTGAAAGATAAGTTGACAGATGCTCCTTTACTCCAAATTCCTGATTTTAATAAGACTTTTGAGCTTGAATGTGATGCTAGTGGAATTGGATTAGGAGGTGTGTTATTACAAGATGACAAACCTGTTGCATACTTTTCTGAAAAAATTAGTGGGCCTAGTTTGAACTATTCTACTTATGATAAAGAATTATATGCTCTGGTTCGGACCTTAGAAACATGAGAACATTATTTATTGCCCAAAGAATTTGCTACACATTCTGATCATGAATCTTTGAAACACAATAAAAGTCCAGCAAAACTAAACTGTAGACATGCTAAATGGGTTGAATTCATTGAGACTTTCCCTTATGTCATTAAACACAAGAAGGGTAAAGAAAATGTTATTGCTGATGCATTGTCTTGTCGTTATACTATGCTTTCACAACTTGACTTTAAATTTTTTCGGTTTGGAGACCATCAAAGATCAATATGTGCATGATGATGAATTGAAAGATGTATTGAAGAATTCTAAGGAAGGGAGAACATGGAACAAGTTCGTCATTAACGATGGATTTGTGTTTCGTGCTAACAAGCTATGCATTCCAGCTAGCTCCGTTCATCTTTTGCTGTTGCAGGAGGTGCATGGAGGAGGATTAATGGGACACTTTGGCGTGAAGAAGACGGAGCATATACTGGCTACACATTGCTTTTGGCCAAAGATGAGACAGAATGTTGAGCGTTTTGTTGCTTGTCGCACTACATGTCAAAAAGCTAGTTCATGACTCAATCCTCATGGTTTATATATGCCTTTGCCTATACCTAGTGTTCCTTAGGAGCATTTATCTATGGACTTTGTTTTAGGTTTACCTCAAACAAAGAAGGGGATGGATAGCATATCTGTTGTCGTGGATAGGTTCTAAAAAATGGCACACTTTATACCATGTCATAAAAGCAATGATGTTGTTAATGTTACTGATTTGTTCTTTCGTGAAATTATTCGCTTGCATGGTGTGCCAAATACTAGTGTTTAAAATTGTGATACTAATTTTCTTAGACACTTTTGGAGATGTTTATGTGCTAAGTTGGGGACTAAACTGCTTTTTAGTACTACTTGTCACCCCCAAACTGATGGGCAAACTAAAGTAGTCAATACACCATTGTCTACTATGCTTAGGGCTGTTTAGAAGACTAATAAGAAAATGTTGGAAGAATGCTTACCTCATATTGAACTTGCTTACAATCGTTCATTGCATTCTACTACTAAGATGTGCCCTTTTGAAATTGTGTATGGTTTCCTACCTTGTGCACCTATTGATTTGTTCCCTCTTCCATCTATGGAGAAGGTTAATTTCGATGCTAAACAATGTGCTGAATTGATTTAAAAAATGCATGAGTTAACTAAGGAAAACATTGATCGTATGAATGCTAAATATAAACTTGCTGGAGATAAGGGTAGAAAACATGTTTTGTTTGCACCTGGAGATCTTTTTTCGTTACATTTGCGTAGGGATAGATTTCTTGATTTGCACAAATCAAAGCTAATGCCACTTGCTGATGGTCCTTTTAAGGTGTTAGAGAAAATAAATGATAATGCATATAAACTTGAGCCGCCTACAGATTTTGGGGTTAGTCCCACTTTTAACATTCCAGATTTGAACCCTTATTTGGGTGAGGAAGATGAGCTTCCATCAAGGACGACTTCATTTCAAGAAGGGGAGGATAATGAGGACATCAATACCATTGTTACACCCACATCCCCTGCTACTATACATACTGGACCGATTACTAGAGGTCATGCATGCCAATTAAATTAACAGGTACTTTCGTTTCTTGGTAATGATTCTAATGCTCATGAGAATATGATGCTGCCTAAATTGGATACAATTGTTTTGCTTACAAATGAAGGGCCTAGCTTGGAGAAGGATGAAGATTGGAGCAAGAACAAGCATGGAGATGATGGCATGCGCAAGGGAAACAAGAACGGAGTTTCAAGTGATGATTTGAGGACTTTGAAATCACCGTAATGAGTGAATGAAGTCCTAGACGAAATATACAGGATGCCACTTCACAAATTTTGTCCAGAGGCTGTTATAGGTGATGTGTCACCTTATTACTGGGCCAGGCCCATGTAATTTCGAAATACATAAGTATGGGCTGTTTTTAGAGTCCGTATGTGTGGGGAAACAAGAGATAGGGTTGGTTTTGAACCCCCCCTCCAAGGGCCACAGAATTCGCCCCTCTTCCTCCATACATACTTCCCTTAAGGCGTCGTTTAGACTTTGGGTTTTGTTTAGATTAAAAGTTTGCCATAGCTGCAACTTTGCGTACTTTGTTTGTGTTCAACAACAAAACCAAGGCGTCATAGAACCCACCTTGATCAATAAAGCTTTCATCTTATATTCATCATATCCTGATTGCAATCTTAGTTTCTTTCTTGTTCTTTGTTTGCTTGCAGGAAATAGACCTTCGTGCTCAGGTTGATCGTGCTCTGGCATGGTCAATAACCTCTCGGAGTTGGTTTAGTGATTGATAAGGCGCAACATCCTCGCACGTTCGTAGTTAGATCGTGAAAATCTACTCCTCCGAAATTATAATCACCATCTCATCGAAAGATGGGAAACCTTTGCCTCTATTACCAACTTAGGTAAAATGGATCATTATTAAGCTAACGTAGGTAATTATGCCATATTTGAGTTAACTAAGCATATTATGCAATTTTTGACATAAGTAAGGCAAGTATAGCTATTTGTTGAGTTAACCTAGGTAACTATGCATATTAGAGCTAACTTAGGTCATTTTTGAGGTAACTTAGGTAAAATTGATCATTTTGGAGCTAATTAAGCTTGTTATGTCATTTTCGAGGAAAATAAGCTAAGTATATGACATATATGAGGTTACCAAGGTTGTTATGCCATTTCAAACCTAAGTAAGCTAATTATGCTATTTTTGACATAAGTAAGCTAAGTGTATGTCATTATTGAGAAAACCTAGGTAACTAAGCATATTAGAGATAACTTGGCATATGAGATCTAACTTAACTCATTTTGGAGGAAACAAAGCTAAGTATAGATCGTTTTAGAGCTAACTAAGGTAAAATGGATCATTTTGGAGCTAAGTAAGCTAATTATATCATTTTGGAGGAACATAAGGTAAGTCTAGGTCATTATGGTAAGCATATTGGAGGAAATAAAGCTAAGTCGAGGTCATTATGCATTTGTTAAGCAAAACACTAGAGAAAACTTAGCGTCATCACGGAGGTGATGCACTGTCATGGCTCGTGCCGGTACAACCTGGAGAAGGATCGTGTGATGCTTGTGTGGATGTACGCTGCACCAAAGATTATTTGCAACGTATCGTTAGCATGAAGACACTAAAATGTTAATACTAGTAACTAATGACCATTCAAATTAAACTCACCATGGTCCCCGGAGCAATCTCTGGCATCGGTGGAGGGGTCTGACCGGCCTTCTGGCACACAGACTGCACATTTGGTTTTAAATGGTCAGTCATACTAGTTAGTAATGAAACAAACATTACGTGAATGATTTGGCTAATATGCAGAAGAAACTTATCACGAGGAGCTCGTACATGGCCTGGTTCCGCAGGTCATTTCGTGCCCTCTCCTCCTCCAACATCCTTGCCGTCTTCTCCTCCAACTCCCGCTGCTTCTCCTCCGCCTACCAGTCCCTCTCCGCCATAAGCGCCTGGGTTCGATCTCTCTCACTCTAAAGAGCAGCCTGCAACGCCACTCCTCGTTAGCATTGTAATCATTGATGGCCGCACACACAATGTAATGGACGAAAGATAGCTGAGTCAGTATAACTAACCTCAAAGGCGAGCTTGACTGGCCATTGACGAGGCCTCATCTCTGGAGCGGAGCTCGACTGGAGCGCCTTGATCTCCAGGAGAGTGCGAGGACAACAGATAAGTCCATCTCCAATGGCTACCGAGACATGGGACCTCCCGCTACCAGATATCATCACCAGCTCTGGATCAAACTGTTGGCTCGGGTTAAAGTCCTCCCCTTTCCTCGACTTCCCCTCATCTCTGTACTTCACGAGTTTGTTGTGGGAGGAGATGTTGGTGAAGTTCTTTGGATTACCGAGGTCAGATGGCTCAAATGGCTTGACCTTCTTGTACGGCCCAGTATAGGCCATGGCATAGAGGTCGTACACCTCTAGCACCTCCACCATATTGTGTTTTGACTAAAAGAGAGGAATAGAGTAAATTACTAACTAGAGGTCTCAATCTAGCATGAAGAATGAATTGCATGAATCATCAAGCAAACCACATACCCAGTTACGCCCAAACTAAAAATAAGTTGGTGTTGCCTTGATGGTGTGGCACACCTTCCATTTGGGCATGCTTGCCCTTAGCATTGTTGTGCTGGGCGCGCCATTCGTTTGAGAACTACTCGTCGACCAACACCTCCCAACAATCCATCTGATCCGCCCACCATCTCGGTGGCACCTAAGTTAGTAAAGAGAAATGTACTTGAGTGCTACGCCTATGAATCAAATCAAGGAAACTAAGTACAAGGCCTTAAGAATAGGTAATTACCGTCATGTACTTCTCCTTCTTTAGAAACTTATCGGGGCACGACGACTTGGGCTTCTTAATACCACGCGAGGCGTAGTAGTCTCGAACAGCCTGCACCCGAGCCTTGTGCCGTAAATTTTGTAGTAGGCGCCTGCACTCGGCATCGATAACCTTTGTCGCGGCCTCCTAGTATGCCTCCTCACACCTCTAGAAGCTCTACAATCAAACGAGACAACATTGATTAGTACAATAACTAGCTATTTGAAGATTTTTAATTGTGTAAAGGAGAAATTGCCCAAAAGTTTCTGATCACCATCTCTGCCCTCATGTGGCACAAGACACCGTCTATCATCACCTCCGATGGGGCCGGGGCAGCCAAGTAGTGCTCCTAGCTCAATCCTAGCTTTGGAACCTGACCCTCACCGGGAAACATGACAAACCCCAAGAAGTTTTGCAGACAAAGCACACCAATGACGGAGTTGGGCCTGCGCACAACATCAACGTGGTGCCAACCCCTGCAGTATGACAAGGCCAACACATTAGATATTTGAAGAAACGTGAAGGAAATGGTACAAAAAGATTAAATGCTCTCACCTCTCCGCATTAGGGAAAATCAACCACCTCTGCTCGCGGGTCGCCGGCACGGGCGGGCGCCCTGTACAACCATACTGGTAGACGGTGGCCCCTTCAACCACCTCGCCCTCGCTATCAGCCAGATCCCCGCCACCATCACATGGCCACTCGGCCCCTCCGGCGGACCCATCTAGGTACCCCATCTGGACATCTTCTGGGACGGAGTCTCATGGGTCCAAGTCTTGTGGGCCGAAGTCTCATGGGCCGAAGGCCCGTCGAACCGAGGCTCGTGGACTGGAGTCTGGGTAGCATCCTACTCAGACATGTCCACCTTAGTAGTCATGTGCTCGGGTGAATTAGCTAGGGGTGTTGACAAGGAAGCCGTAGGAGCCTGCCTAGCTCTCCCGCAGCCACGTCCTCCCCGACCTCCTCACCTGATGGGCAATGACACCGATGTAGAAGCGCCCACCGGTGTACTTATACTGTTGACCAACGCTCTCCGGAGAGTCTGGGGTGGAATGGAAGTACCCCTCCCACCACGCGCCAACGAAGAAGGAGCCTCGGAGCGCTCCTTACCCGCGCCCACAAACTTTCAACACCTGCCATGACATAGAGTAAACGAAATTAGTACAACATGATTTTTTAATACCGACATGAATAATAATATGCAAATAACTTAAGTGTATCATCATCAAGCACAACATACAAAAATTGAATACCTAACATGAACTCAACACCTCCTCGACCCTTAACTCCTCAACCACTCTAACGATGACATGTACCTAGGGTAGGGTAATAGTCCTGACCTAGATGCCCTTCCCAAGGACACTACCTTAAGATCAACGGCATTCAAAGCACAGCAGCATCCACCAACTGGAATCACCTCAGAGCACAACCCACTCGACCAATAACTCCACTCGGATAACCCAATTCCATTCGACCAGTATATCATCATTCGACCGTACTAGAAACCACTCAGAGTACATAAGATCTAAAGTCACTCAGGATGGCAATGGTCACGCATTCACTCCGTAGCGTTAATGATCATTCATATGTCTTTATTGGTGGTGTTTCCGATAACGTCTCACCTTAATGTACATTGAACTCCTTGTAACATGGGCTGGCTGGGGACCTGGCACACTCTATATAAGCCACCCCCTCCACTGGCACAATGGTTCACAACCCGTGTAACTTCATACATAATCCAGTCGACAGCCTCCGGGCACTGAGCCGTAGGGCTTTTACTTCCTCTGAGAAGGGCCCGGACTCGTAAATCTTGCATGCACAACCTCATCATAGCTAAGATCTTGCCTCCTCCTACGTACCCCCTATTCTACTGTCAGACTTAGAACCACGACAGTTGGTACCCACCGTGGGGCAGGTGTCTTAGCGACTTCCGATGAGGTTGTAATTTTTCCGATCCCCATCATCATGGTTTTTGAGGGTGGTTTGGCCGAGCGCCGCGAGATTCGTCTGGGCGCGCTCGTTTTCATCACCGATGACTCCGCCTGGCTCCAAGAGGTTACCATCCACGTCGAGGCGCTCCCTGTCCGCGGGGCGACGCACTTCCGGGCGTGCATCCGCGGCGTTCTTCTACGGCAGCCGTCGGCCCAGTATCGGTCGGCTCACGCAGCGTCTTCGCTCACCGCTGCTCGTTGCCGCAAGCGGTCTGGTCGATCATGACTTCATCGGTGGGTAAAGCACGCGGTGGCCCATCAATGGGCGACCCCTCAAGTCGCAGCAATCGACCCTGATGAATCTCTGTATGGCCTTTTTGACCTATCAACTGGCTTCGTCGAGACCTGTCCGAGTGTGACAGCAGCGACCCTGCGGCGGAAGTCCTGATGGTCGACACGCCGCGCAGCCCACTTGGTTTCCGTCATGACGATGGCGGCGGTGATCCGTCGCGTGTTCACGAGGAATACCATCCCGAAGCCCTCACTTCGCAGCAGAGGGATGAACTACAGTGTCACAACATGGAGGCACTCCACACTCCCATCATCGGAGAGTCCTCCGAGGCTCGGGCCTTGGAGGCTGCGTGCCTGGCCACCTTGGCTGAGCACACTCGACTTGAGAACCTCCAGCATGCACTCGATGAACGTGCCCGACGGCAGATTCCTGAGTCCAGTCGATGGCAGCAACAACTATTCCTGCCAAAACCTCAGGTATACCGCACTCTGATTCAGAATCTTACAGATGAAGCCCGTATAGCAGAGTCGATCCATCCGTCCCAATCCGAGGCTAGTAGAGGCCTGATGCAGATCCGAGCCTTGCTCCGGGTAGTAGGAAAGCAAAACACAGCAGTTTCTCAGTATCGTAACAGGATCCATAGCAGGTCTGTGGTGGCGGATACAGTCCAATCAGCTCACATCCCAAGATCGCCTCTGCGGTGTGAGGGATGTGGACACCGTCAAGAGCAGTATCTGGGTCGGAATCATGAGCAGTACGATCATCGAATCGGCCGTGAAGACCGCCGTCGAGTGCTCATGCCCCCTCCGAGGGGCGGATCGTATGCACCCCGGCAACACGATGACAGGCGTCCATATGGTGACGAGAGAAGACTTCTAGTCGACCCTAGAGAAGCCGGATTTGATGCAAGGTCAATTTTGGTACAGGGTCTGGTCGATTGGAAAAGAGCTCACAGAGAAGAACAGGACAGAGATCGTCCAACAAGCAGCCAAGTGCATGTATCTGGAACTGAATGTTTCAGCAGAGCCATCAGGCCGCGAAAATCCCTCCCAACTTTAGCTTGGCGACTGGGGTAAGTAAGCTTACCGGTGAATCCAAACCTGACACTTGGCTGGAGGATTACCGAGTGGCTGTACAGATTGGTGGTGGTAATGATGAAGTAGCCATGAAAAATCTTCCTCTCATGTTGGAAGGGTCAGCCAGGGCTTGGCTGAATCAGTTGGCTCCTGGCAGTATATTCAGTTGGGAAGAGTTGGCCCGAGTGTTCGTTAAGACGTTTGAAGGAACCTGCAAGCGGCCTGCAAGGCTGACAGAATTGTAGCATTGTGTTCAGAAACCAAACGAAACTTTGAGGGATTATATCCAGAGATGGACCAGTTTGCATCATACAATGGAAAATGTGTCGCAGCACCAGGCAGTTTGCGCCTTCAAGGCGGGCGTTCGATATAGAGAGCTTAACCTGAAATTCGGTTAGACATGAGATTTGAACCTGTCCTGAATGATGGAAATAGCCACTCGGTACGCTAACGGCGAAGAAGAAGACCGACTCCATAGTGGCAAGAACAAACCAGTCACCAAAGACATCGGAGGAGGGAATTCCAATCGAAAACAAAAACGCAAAGCCGAGCCCGCAGGTCCTGGTGAAGCTGCAGTTATAACCCAAGGAAAGTCCAAGGGAAAGCCTAAGGGGCCATGGATCCCCACGAAAGTGAAAGATCAAGTAGGAAATGATGTGCTAGATTTGCCCTGTCATATACACACCAAGGTGGATGAAGAGGGGAACCTGATTTATCCCAAGCATACCACTCGATGGTGTCGACTCCTTATCCAGCAATTCCGAGAGGGCCAGCTGATACATCCATTTTGCATCATGCTTTTATATCAATATTTATTGCATTATGGGCTGTTATTACACATCATATCACAATACTTATGCCTTACAAGGTTTACATGAAGAGGGGGAATGCTGGCAGCTGGAATTCTGGGATGGAAAAGTAGCAAATATTAGAGACCTATGCTGCACATCTCCAAAAGTCCTAAAACTTCACGGGAGCATGTTTCAGAATATATAAAAAATATTGGGCAAAAGAAGTACCAGTGGGGGCCACCCACCGTCCACGAGGGTGGGGGCGCGCCCTACCCCCTGGGCGCGCCCCCTGCCTCGTGGCCCCCCTGGCAGCCCTCTAATGCCCATCTTTGGCTATATGGAGTCTTTCGTTGAGGAAAAAATCATAAGCTAGCTCACGGGATGAAACTCCGCCGCCACAAGGCGGAACCTTGGCGGAACCAATCTAGGGCTCCGGCGGAGCTATTCTACCGGGGAAACTTCCCTCCGGGAGGGGGAAATCATGACCACCGTCATCATCATCGATCCTCTCATCGGGAGGGGGTCAATCTCCATCCACATCTTCACCAGCACCATTTAATCTCAAACCCCAGTTCATCTCTTGTATCCAATCTTTGTATCAAAACCTCGGATTGGTACCTGTGGGTTGCTAGTAGTGTTGATTACTCCCTGTAGTTGATGCTAGTTGGTTTACTTGGTGGAAGATCATATGCTCAGATCCATTATGCATATTTATACCCCTCTGATCATGAACATGAATATGCTTTGTGAGTAGTTCCGTTCGTTCCTGAGGACATGGGAGAAGTCTTGCTATAAGTAGTCATGTGAATTTGGTAGTCGTTCGATATTTTGATGAGATGTATCTTGTCTCTCTTCTAGTGGTGTCATGAGAACATCAACTACATGGCACTTCATCATTGTTTGGGCCTAGAGGAAGGCATTGGGAAGTAATAAGTGGATGATGGGTTGCTAGAGTGACAGAAGCTTAAACCCTAGTTTATGTGTTGCTTCGTAAGGGGCTTATTTGGATCCATATGTTTCATGCTATGGTTAGGTTTACCTTAATACTTCTGTTGTAGTTGCGGATGCTTTCAATAGGTGTTAATCATAAGTGAGATGCTTGTCCAAGGAAGGAAAGTACCCAAGCACCGGTCCAACCACATATCAAATTATCAAAGTACCGGACGCGAATCATATGACTGTGATGAAAACTAGCGTGATGATAATTCCCATGTGTCCTCGGAAGCGCTAGAATACCTTGCTGAAAACTGCTTATCATTTCCTTCTGCTCCTCGTTGGGTTTGACACTCTTACTTATCTAAAGGACTACAATAGATCCCCTATACTTGCAGGTCATTAAGACTCTTTTCTGGTGCCGTTTTTGAGCAGTGAAGCGCCTTTGGTAGATGCAATTTGGTAAGGAAAAATTTATATAGTGTGCTGAAATGTACTGTTACTTGTTACTCGGGAACATAATCCTTTGAGGGGCTTGTTCGGGGTATCTTCACCCCGATCATTAGAGCAAAGAGTTGCTCATCAACCTACTAAACCTACTGAAAATGTTTACTTTGAAATTCTTTCAGGTATGATAGAGAAACTGCTGCCTAATCCTTTTTCAGGAGATGGAACATTACATCCCGATTTGCACCTAATCTATGTGGATGAAGTTTGTGGATTATTTAAGCTTGCAGGTATGCCCGAGGATGTTATCAAGAAGAATGTCTTCCCTTTATCTTTGAAGGGAAAGGCATTGACATGGTTTAGGCTATGTGATCATATGGGATCATGGAACTACAACCGATTCAAATTGGATTGTCATCAGATGTTTTATCCTATGCATCTTGTTCATCGTGATCGTAATTATATATATAATTTTTGGCCTCGTGAAGCATAAAGCATCGCTCAAGCTTGGGGAGGCTTAATTCAATGTTATATTCATGCCCCAATCATGAGCTCTCATGAGCTCGGCTTTCTCTCGATAATCGCTCCATGCTCGATACTTCTTGTACTGGTTCTTTTATGATGAAGACTATTGAATTCAAATGGGATTTATTGGAAAGAATTAAACGCAACTCTGAAGATTGGGACCTAGACGAAGGTAAGGAGTCAAGTATAACACCTAAGTTTGATTGTGTTAAATCTTTTATGGATACCGATGTTTTCCGTGAATTTAGCACTAAATATGGACTTGACTCAGAGATAGTAGCTTCTTTCTGTGAACCCTTTGCTACTCATGTTGATCTCCCTAAGGAGAAGTGGTTTAAATATAATCCTCCCATTGAAGTAAAAGTAGTTGAACCTATTAAAGTTGAATAAAATACTATCACTTATAATTATCCTGTTGTTCCCACTTCTTATATTGAGAAACCACCTTTCCCTGTTAGAATAAAGGATCATGCTAAAGCTTCAACTGTGGTTCGTAAGAGTAATACTAGAACACCTACTCCATCTGAGAAAATTAAATTTGAACCTAGTGTTTCTATGGTTAAAGATATCTTGGACGATAATATTGATGGGCATGTTATTTACTTCTGTGATGAAGCTACTAGAATTGCTAGACCCGATACTAAAAATAAACATAGACCTGTTATAGGCATGCCTGTTATTTTTGTTCAAATAGGAGATCATTGCTATCATGGCTTATGTGATATGGGTGCTAGTGCAAGTCCAATACCTCATTCCTTATATAAATAAATTATGCATGATATTACACCTACTGAGTTAGAAGAAATTGAGGTTACAATTAAGGTTGCCAATAGAGATACTATTTCACCAGTTGGGATTGTTAGAGATGTTGAAGACTTGTGTGGGAAAGTTAAATATCCTGCTGATTTTCTCGTTCTTGGTTCCCCACAAGATGACTTTTGTCCCATTATATTTGGTAAACCCTTCTTGAATATTGTTAATGCTAAGATAGACTGCAATAAGGATATTGTTTCTGTTGGTTTAGGGGATATGTCTCACGAATTTAATTTGCTAAATTTCATTGACAACCCCATGATAAAGAATTGCCTAGTAAAGATGAAATTATTGGTATTGTTTCTATTGCCGTGCCTCCTAGTGATCCTTTAGAACAATATTTGCTAGACGATGAAAATGATATGTTTATGAATGAAAGAAGGGAAATAGATGAAGTACTCTTTAAACAGGGACCTATTTTGAAACACAACTTGCCTGTTGAAATCCTAGGGGATCCTTCTCCACTTAAGGGTGATCCCGTGTTTGAGCTTAAACCTTTACCTGATACTCTTAAATATGCTTATCTTGATGAGAAAGAGATATCCTGTTATTATAAGTGCTAACCTTTCAGAGCATGAAGAAAATAAATTATTGAAAACTCTGAAGAAGCACCGTGCTGCTATTGGCTATACTCTTGATGATCTTAAGGGCCTTAGTCCCACTCTCTGCCAGCACAAAATAAAATTGGAGAAAGACGCGAAACTGGTTGTTTATCACCAATGACGATTAAATCTTAATATGAAAGAAGTGGTAAGAAAAGAAATACTAAAGCTTCTGGAGGTAGGTATAATATATCCCGTTGCTGATAGTCAATGGGTAAGTCCTGTCCATTGTGTCCCTAAGAAGGGAGGTATTTACTGTTGTTCCTAATGATGAAAATGAATTGATCCCACAAAGAATTGTTACAGGTTATAGAATGGTAATTGATTTCCGCAAATTAAATAAAGCTACTAAAAAGGATCATTACCCTTTACTTTTATTGATCAAATGCTAGAAAGATTATCCAAACATACACATTTTTGCTTTCTAGATGGTTATTCTAGTTTCTCTCAAATACCTTTGTCAAAAGAGGATCAAGAAAAGACAACTTTTACTTGCCCTTTCGGTACCTTTGCTTATAGATGTATGCCTTTTGGTTTATGCAATGCACCTGCTACTTTTCAAAGATGTATGACTACTATATTCTCTGACTTTTGTGAAAAGATTGTTGAGGTTTTCATGGATGATTTCTCCGTTTACGGAACTTCTTTTGATGATTGCTTAAGCAACCTTGATCGAGTTTTGCAGAGATGTGAAGAAACTAATCTTGTGTTGAATTGGGAGAAGTGCCACTTTATGGTTAATGAAGGTATTGTCTTGGGGAATAAAATTTCTGAAAGAGGTATTGAAGTTGATAAAGCTAAAGTTGATGCTATTTAAAAGATGTCCTGTCCTAAGGACATTAAAGGTATAAGAAGTTTCCTTGGTCATGTCGGTTTTTATAGGAGGTCCATTAAGGACTTCTCTAAAATTTCTAGGCCTCTAACTAATCTCTTACAAAAAGATGTTCCTTTTGTTTTTGATGATGACTGTGTAGAAGCATTTGAAATACTTAAGAAAGCTTTGATTTATGCACCTATTGTTCAGCCTCCTGATTGGAATTTACCATTTGAAATCATGTGTGATGCTAGTGATTATGCTGTAGGGGATGTTTTAGGATAAAGAGTTGATAATAAATTAAATGTTATCCAATATGCTAGTAAAACTCTAGACAGTGCCCATAGAAATTATGCTACTACTGAAAAAGATTTTTGAGCAATTGTATTTGCTTGTGATAAGTTCAGACCCTATATTGTTGATTCTAAAGTAATTGTTCACACTAATCATCCTGCTATTAAATATCTTATGGAAAAGAAAGATGCTAAACCTAGACTTATTAGATGGGTTCTCCTGCTACAAGAATTTGATTTGCATATTATTGATAGAAAGGGAGCTGAGAACCCCATTGCAGACAACTTGTCAAGGCTAGATAATGTTCTTGATGACCCACTACCTATTCATGATAGCTTCCCTGATGAACAATTAGCTGTCATAAATGCTTCTCGTACTGCTCCCTGGTATGCTGATTATTCTAATTATATTGTTGCTAAATGTATACCACCTAGTTTCACATATCAGCAAAATAAAAAGTTCTTCTATGATTTAAGAAATTAATTTTGGGATGACCCACACCTTTATAAAGAAGAAGTAGATGGCGTTATTAGACGTTGTGTACCTGAGCATGAACAGGAATAGATCCTATGAAAGTGTCACTCCGAGGCTTATGGAGGACACCATGCTGGAGATAGAACTGCACATAAGGTACTACAATCCGGTTTTTATTGCCCTACTCTCTTCAAAGATGCCCGTAAGTTTGTCTTGTCTTGTGATGAATGTCAAAGAATTGGTAACATTAGTAGACGTCAAGAAATGCCTATGAATTATTCACTTGTTATTGAACCATTTGATGTTTGGGGTTTTGATTATATGGGACCGTTTCCTTCCTCTAATGGGTGTACTCATATTTTAGTTGCTGTTGATTACGTTACTAAGTGGGTAGAAGCTATTCCAACTAGTAGTGCTGATCATAACACCTCTATTAAGATGCTTAAAGAAGTTATTTTTCCGAGGTTTGGAGTCCCTAGATACTTAATGACTGATGGTGGTTCACATTTTATTCATGGTGCTTTTCGTAAAATGCTTGCTAAGTATGATGTTACTCATAGAATTGCATCTCCATATCATCCACAGTCTAGTGGTCAAGTAGAATTGAGTAATAGAGAGCTTAAGTTAATTTTGCAAAAGACTGTTAATAGATCTAGTAAGAATTGGTCCAAGAAACTTCATGATGCATTATGGGCCTACAGAACTGCATATAAAAATCCTATGGGTATGTCTCCATATAAGATGGTTTATTGAAAAGCATGTTACTTACCTCTCGAACTAGAACATAAGGCATTTTGAGCCATTAAAGAGCTCAATTATAATTTCAAACTTGCCGGTGAGAAGAGGCTTTTTGACATTAGCTCACTTCATGAATGGAGAACCCAGGCCTATGAGAATGCCAAACTGTTTAAAGAAAAAGTTAAAAGATGGCATGACAAAAGGATACAAAAACGTGAGTTTAATGTAGGTGATTATGTATTGTTATAAAACTCTCGTTTAAGATTTTTTAAAGGAAAACTCCTCTCTAAATGGGAAGGTCCTTACATTATTGAGGAGGCCTATCATTCCGGTGCCATAAAAATAAACAAATTCGAAGGCACAAATCCAAGGGTGGTGAACGGTCAAAGAATCAAACATTATATCTCAAGTAATCCTATAAATGTTGAAACTAATGTTATTGAAACCGTACCCCCAAAGGATTACATAAAGGACAATTTCCAGAATGTTTCAGACTCCCAAAAGGAATAGGTATGAGGTACGGTAAGTAAACCGACTCCAAAACAGTTCTAATAGCAATTTTCTCCGTTTTGGAATATTTAGGAAAATAGGAAAATAAGAAGCAGTCCGGGAAGGACACAAGGTGTCCACGAGGGTGGAGGGCGTGCCCTACCCCCTGGGCGCGCCCCCTGCCTCGTGGGCACCTCGTGTGCTCTCTGGACTTCGTTTTCTTGCACGATACTTCTTTAGGTCGGTAAAAATTCATTATATAATCTCCCGAAGGTTTTGACAATTGTACCACACAAATATCATGTGTTATTGTTTCGAGCTGTTTCTGCTGCAGATTAGAGCAATATGTCATCTCAAGATTCGGAGGGAGAAAGCTATGTGACCGATTACCTTGTAGATCATAAGGCCTATGGGGACTTTGAGCATTATGGTTGGACCACGGAGGAAGAAGAAGACTATGTGCATAGGGGAAAGGAGGAGACGAGCTTGGATGAAGATGAAGTCCCATTACCTCAACCTGGGGACATGGTTGTGGAGTTCAAAAAGTCAAGCCTCCCCCACAGAGCAAAGAAACCTAATATTGAGTTTATCCCTTTTCGCCTCTTGTAGGAGAACAAACAGGAAATTTGCAAAAAGGTATTAAGCCTTGAGCAGGAGATCGATGACCTAAGGGAGCAAAGTTCTATTCTCAAGCGCGAATTAAGGAAGAAGCACACGCCATCAACAACTCCATCATCACCACTCCGAAGAAGGAGAAATCAACGCATGGGTATGGCACTACTAGGAAAAGGCCTACTAGTGGCACACCTGTTTTGCCTACTAATGGCGCACTACAGGTGCGCCACTAGTATCACGCCATTAGTATTTTTTTTACTAATGGCGCACCTGTCGTGCGCCATTAGTATCCCACAAGTGCGCCATTAGTATCTGGTATACTAATGGCGCACCACATAGAAGTGTGCCATTAGTAACAAATTTTTAAAAAAAAAAATCAAATTTTTTTTCAATTTTTTTCGCTTTTTCTTAATCTCGGGTCACTATGGCTTAATCTCGGGTCAATATGCTTAATCTCAAGTCAAATCGCACTCTGTGGTCAAACTTCCCGGAAGGTCATCCATCCTCACACTACTCTAGCCCGAGCACGCTTAACTTCACAGTTCTATCCAACCCCAGCACCAGCTCACTTCACAGGCACTTGTTGATATATCTATCATATCAATCCTATTAAACCTTGTTGATGTGTAGGAATTTATTCATGTTCATGAGTATGATGAAATTTTGAAAAAATATTTCAAACTTCCTGGTCATATTACGTATCATATTTTGAAAAAAAACTCCAAATTTTTTTGAAACCAATTTTTTTCTGTTACTAGTGTTGCACCTAGCAAATAGTGTGCCAGTAGTAAGTTTGAATTTTTTTTCATTCCCCCCGCCTAGATCTTAAAAGCCTCGTATCTTTCGTTCTGTTAGGTTTTTGGAGATTTTGAAGATGTTGAACGGGGTTTCCCCGGTTCAATTTGGATGTAACTTTTTGAGTAGATGATTTTTCATATAAAAAACTTTTTAATCCAAGTTCGTATGCAAAAGTTATGCCCATTTTACTAAATTCCAGAGAAATTTTGCAAATAAAGTCGAAATTCATATTTGTAAATTTTTCCAACAACTAGACCACATATCACATGGGAAACTTTTTTTTTACTTTTTTGACATTTCCATCGTTTTCTTTTATTTTGTTTAAAACTGAAAAGGCGGTCCACTTGGGGTGCATTTAGCACCAGGGTTACTAATGGTGCACCACACATCAGGTGCGCCATTAGTAACCCTGGTGCTAAATATATTACTAATGGCGCACCTGTGTGTGGTGCGCCATTAGTAGTTTTGAAAAAAAATTGTTAGTAATCGTGCAACAGTGGACGGTGCGCCATTACTAGTTTCAACTAGTAATGGCACACCATCCACCGGTGCGCCATTACGAACAATTTTTTTTCAAAACTACTAATGGCGCATGGTGGGTGTGGTGCACCATTACTATGTCAACTAGTAATGGCGCACTATCCCATGGTGCGCCATTACTAACAATTTTTTTCCCAAAACTACTAATGGCGCACCACACACGAGGTGCGCCATTAGTAATATATTACTAATGGCGCACCTGTATCTGGTGCGCCACTGCTATATAGCAGTCGCGCACCACATACACGGTGTGCCATTAGTGTCCATATCATCTATAGCCCTTTTCCTAGTAGTGTGGGCACTCCCCTTGGAAACTGCCAAGCTTGGGGGAGTGCCCCGGTATCGTATCACCATCACACTTTTATCTTTACCATTTTTCTTAGTTCAATCCTTTTGGTAATATCTTGATCTAGTAGAATAAAGTTTTAGTATGATCTAGTTTTGAATTTTTCTTTATGATCCTTCTATGTAATCGAGTCCGTGAGCTTTATATAATAAAGATTAGTGTTGAGTCAAGGGCTTGATTATCTTACTATGATCTTGAGGGAATAAAATAGAAGAAAAAGAATAAAAATAAATAAAGGGATCATGTGGATCTTCTGGAGAGTAATGACTTCACATATAAAGAGTATGATGAATAAAAGTTGTTGAGAGTTCACAAACATAGTTTTGGTCATCGTTGCAATTAATAGGAAGTAATAAAGAAAGAGAGGTTTTCAAATATAAATATACTATCTTGGACATCTTCTATGATTGTGAGCACTCATTAAAATATGACATGCTAAAGAGTTGAGGTTGGACAAGGAAGACAACGTAATGGGTTATGTTTTCTTACATCTGAGATAAATTATATTGTCATGGATCATCCAACATGTTGAGCCTGCCTTTCCCTCTCATGCTAGCCAAATTCTATACACCAAGTAGAGATACTACTTGTGCTTCCAAATATCCTTAAACCCAGTCTTGCAATGAGAGTCCACCATATCTACCTATGGATTGAGTAAGATCCTTCAAGTAAGTTGTCATCATTGCAAGCTAAATATTTATGATTTGTTAGTGTGGAGAAAATAAGCTTTATACGATCTTGTGATGTGGAAAAAATAAAAGTGACATACTGCATAATAAAGGTCCATATCACAAGTAGCAATATAAAGTGATGTTCTTTTGCATTAAGATTTTGTGCATCCAACCATAAAAGCACATGACAACCTCTACTTCCCTCTGTGAAGGGCCTGTCTTTTATTCTTGTCTATTACTTCATATAAGAGTCATGGTGATCTTCACCTCTCCTTTTTAAATTTTATCCTTTGGTAAGCACAATGTGTTGGAAAGATCCAGATATATATAGCAAATTGGATGTGAGTTTTTTTGAACTATTATTGTTGACATTACCCTTGAGGTAAAAGGTTGGGAGGCAAAACTATAAACCCCTATCTTTCTCTGTGTCCGATTAAAACTTCATACCCATAAATATTGCATGAGTGTTAGCAATTGTGAAAGACTAAATGATGGTTGAGTATGTGGACTTGCTGAAAAGCTCTTAAATTGACTCTTTCTGATGTTATGATAAATTGCAATTGCTTCAGTGACTGAGATTATTGTTTGTTGGTTCTCAATGAAGTTTCTGATTCATACTTGAAGTTGTGAATGAACTATTACTTTAGCATAAGAATTCATAGGACAATATTTATATATGTTGTTGTCCTAAGAATGATCATGATGCCCTTAGGTCCGTATTTTATTTTATCGACACCTCTATCTCTGAACAAGTGGACATATTTTTCGATTTCGGCTTCCGCTTGAGGACAAGCGAGGTCTAAGCTTGGGGGAGTTGATACGTCCATTTTGCATCATGCTTTTATAATGATATTTATTGCATTATGGGCTGTTATTACACATTATGTCACAATACTTATGCCTATTCTCTCTTATTTTACAAGGTTAACATGAAGAGGGGGAATGCCGGCGGCTGGAATTCTGGGCTGGAAAAGGAGCAAATATTAGAGACCTATTCTGCACATCTCCAAAAGTCCTGAAACTTCACGGGAGCACGTTTCAGAATATATAAAAAATATTGGGCGAAAGAAGTACCAGAGGGGGGCCATCCCACCGTCCACGAGGGTGGGGGGCGCACCCCCTGGCTCGTGGGCCCACTAACAGTCCTCTGATGCCCATCTTTGGCTATATGGAGTCTTTCATCGAGTAAAAAAATCATAAGCTAGCTCATGGGACGAAACTCCGCCGCCACGAGGTGGAACCTTGGCGGAACCAATCTAGGGCTCCGGTGGAGCTGTTCTGCCGAGGAAACTTCCGTCCGAGAGGGGGAAATCATCATCACCGTTGTAACGCCCACGATGCGGCTATATCTCCCACGTGTCGAGGCATGACTTAGAGGCATAACCGCATAGTGGTTTTGTCGCAAGAGGGGTAATCTTCACACAATCCCATGTACTAAATAAGAAAGGGATAAAGAGTTGGCTTACAATCGCCAGTTCAAAAAATAGAAGTTAAACATGCATCATCCAGAATACAATCAAGGTATGAGTATAGAACCAAAGTAAAAGAAGACAACCCCAAATGCTAGATCCCCGATCGTCCCAACTGGGCTCCACTACTGATCAACCGGAAAAGACGCCTAACAACGATCAAGATCTTCATCGAGCTCCCATTTGAGCTCAGTTGCATCACATGCACTGGTATCCTCAGCACCTGCATCTGTTTGGAAGTATCCGTAAGTCACGAGGACTCAACAATCTCACACCTGCGGGGTCAAGACTATTTAAGCTTATGGGTAGGAGAAGTTAGTGAGGTGGAGCTGCAGTAAGCACTAAGCATATATGGTGGCTAACATACGCAAATAAGAGCGAGAATAGAAGCAACGCACCGGTCGTGAATCTAGAAGTGATCAAGAAGTGATCCTGAAACTACTTACGCACAACCATAACACAAGAACCGTGTTCACTTCCTGGACTCCGGCGAAAACAGACCATCACGACTACACACGCGGTTGATGCATTTTAATTAAGTTAAGTGTCAAGTTCTTTACAACCGGATATTAACAAATTCCCATCTGCCACATAACCGCGGGCACGGCTCTCGAAAGTTTATACCCTGCAGGGTTGTCCCAACTTAGCCCATCACAAGCTCTCACGGTCAATGAAGGATATTCCTTCTCCCGGGAAGACCCGATCAGTCTCGGAATCCCGGTTACAAGACATTTCGACAATGGTAAAACAAGACCAGCAAAGCCACCCGATGTGCCGACAATCCCGATAGGAGTCGCACGTATCTCGTTCTCAGGGCAACATCGGATGAGATAGGCTATGAGTAAAACCATCCCTCGAGTTTCCCCGAGGTGACCCCGCAGGCGGCTCAGTTCGGACCAACACTTAGAGAAGCACTGGCCCGGGGGGATTAAAATAAAGATGAACCTCAGGTCTGCAGAACCCAAGGGAATGTGATAGGTTGTTAGGAAAATGGTAAAAACCAAGGTTGGGCTTTGCTGGAGGAGTTTTATTCAAAGCGAACTGTCAAGGGGTTCCCATAACACCCAACCGCGTAAGGAACACAAAATCAAGGAACATAACACTAGTATGATGGAAACTAGGGCGGCAAGAGTGTAACAAAACATAGGGCATAAGGCTGATCCTTCCACCCTTTACCAAGTATATAGATGCATTAATTAAAATAAGAGATATTGTGATATCCCAACATATCCATGTCCCAACATGGAACAAACTTCAACTTCACATGCAACTAGCAATGCTATAAGAGGGGCTGAGCAAAAGTGATAACATAGCCAAACAATGGTTTGCTAGGAAGGTGGGTTAGAGGCTTGACATGACAATATGGGAGGCATGATATAAGAAGTGGTAGGTAGCGCGACATAGCAATAGAGTGAATGTCGGTGTCAAAACCGGCGGATCTCGGGTAGGGGGTCCCGAACTGTGCGTCTAAGGCGGATGGTAACAAGAGGCAGGGGACATGATGTTTTACCCAGGTTCGGGCCCTCTTAATGGAGGTAAAACCCTACGTCCTGCTTGAGTTTTTCTTGATAATATGAGTAGTACAAGATTTGATCTACCACGAGATCGGAGAGGTAGATCAACTCTTGTACTAGTCATATTATCAAGAATAAATCAAGCAGGACGTAGGGTTTTACCTCCATCAAGAGGGCCCGAACCTGGGTAAAAAACATCATGTCCCCCGCCTCCTGTTACCATCTTCCTTAGACACACAGTTCGGGACCCCCTACCCGAGATCCACCGGTTTTGACACCGACAACGAACAACTAGCAAGCAATGATAGAAGTGATTTTGAGGGTATGATCATCTTGCCCGAGATACTGCAAGGAAGAAGAACGAGTCCACGAAGAAGACAAACAGACGTAGTCGAACGGATCCTCACAACTCCGGAACGAAACCGAAGCTAACGAGATAAGCAACCCGGAAAGAAGCAAGCAACATAGTAAACAACCATCACGTAAGCATGTCATGATGCGCAAACAAGTATGATGCATGTCCATTTTAAAGAGGCATGGCATGGCAAAGTGCACAAACAATACTACAAATTAAGTGGAGCTCAATATGCAACGAGTTGCACATTGACGAAACACCACATCAATTATTTAGTTCTCTCTTGTTTATGTACCCAACAATTTTAAATGTTGTTAAGAATGGCAAGAGGCGAAGCATATGAAAACTACACAATTAAGCAAGTTTAAATGAGGCTGCAAACAACAACAGCAATTCCAGAAAATCCCCACATTCATATTATTAATTTGGTATTGTTCTGCACTAAACCATATTTTCGAGTTGTTAAACATGCAAGATGAGTGCACCATGTTAAACTAGGCATTTTTCTACCCCATTTACATATAAAAGTTTGTTAAATTAGGAGCTACAACTATTTAGTTATGAAATAAATCATTTTAACATGGAATTATGCAAAATAAACACAAATAGCATTTTAAACATGGTTGAAAGTTGTATATTATGAAACTAGATAAAATTCTAAGCATTTTACATATATAAAACATTTTAATACGATGCACGGTTGATGAGTTATTAAATGCATGAACTCTAGGGACTATTCTATAAAACAGATAAATCCTGGATAAATAGCTAAATGCTCTAGAGTAAAAAAACGCGGGGCGGGCCAAAACTGAGAACTGGCCCAAGGCGCTCACCCTAGCTGGCCTGAGAGGGGGCCGCGGCTGGGCCTTGCGGGGGAGATGGGCCGCCGGCTCCTGCGGCCCATGCATGCGCGCAGCGCCAGGTCGAGAAACTGCTCGACCCCG
>NW_024119155.1:0-46356 GCF_003073215.2 Triticum urartu
GCTCCACGCCTCTTTCCCCCGCCAGTGTCGGTGACGGTAACGCCGCAACACGTCTTGACCTCAGCGTCCTCAACCTCACCGGAAACCGTCCTACACTCAAGCCTTGAAACTCTCAGTCGACGGCAGCTCGACCTGGGGCTGGGAGTATTCTTGCTGAATGCTCGTGTGTGTGTGAGAGAGAGAGAGAGAGTGTGTGGGTGTGTGTGGAGCTCAGGAAAGAGATACATGCGCGAGGCAGGAAGTTTTGTGCTGCCTAAATGGCAGTGTTTCTACCTCGCGGCCACCTTGCTAAACTACCTCCCGGCCGACCATCTCGCTGTGATCCATAACAGCAGCGGCATCCTATGACTTCATCACACAGTGCAAGTGCCAACCGGGAGAGAAACAACGAGAGAGGGAGTACGTGCATGCCACACTCATCCACAAGCTACGTTCATGTGCAGGTCACATCAACAGCCATGCATACGTTATTTAAAAAGAAGACAAAACAAAACTATACGTCTATGAACTTAACTTATCTTAGGCCAACAGGGAGTAGGATCACGTATCACGCAGCTGCCAGACCTTCTTCGGTGGGTGCAGCGCGAGCAAGGGTAGGTGAATTTTTCCCTTGCAAAAAAGAAGAAAAGGTAAAAAGAGAGTAGGTGATTTTGGATTGGCCAACTCTTAGGTTTTTTGTTGTGGTCTCACCCCAAGTACGACCTTTTGGAGTCCCTGCCACGGCAGCCGACCGGTCATCCCCCGGGAGCCGTCCTTATTGATCTCCCTTGGCGCACCCTGCTACCATTCCGCCGGCCAGCGATGCTGCGACGTACTTCCTCCTTCCCATAAAAGACCTTATTATATCCAATATGTGAGGGAGTAGTAGTGATGTAGCTCGTTGATCTTGTCTCCGATAATTGGCCATCAACTTCTATTACTTCGGTTCATTGTCTTCTAGGAGTTACATGGTAGCTATATGTAAGATCTATCTCACTACTAATAAATTGATAACACAACTGGTAGTAATGAGGACGCCTCATCTTTGTTATTTAAAAAAACTGGTAGCAATGAGATTCTCATTGCATCACAACGATTCTTTAGAAATCTTCTCCTTTTTTGCGAGAAAGCCTCCGTTCTATTCATATTTCAACCACGACAGTATAATAAACACCAGAAATAATAAAAATTACATACATATCCGAAGAGCACCTTGCGAAGACTACAAGCGTCTTCGTCCTTCCCTCGTCGGAGCTTAGCAAAACTTATCGTAGCATACAGTCGAGAAGTCGTCGTGCTAAGACCCCATAGAACCAACGTATAGTGATTTTAACCTTTGAAATAGACATAAGGCCAACAATGAATTTGTTTCCTGTAGGTTGTTGCTTACTATTTAACCGTTAGTTTTATTTTGAACTATTAGTGTTTATCATTTGAAGCTTCACTGTAGTCTACCTAAGCTGATATTGAGAAGAGTGCAATGCTTAGTAATTAGTAATGTGTTCTGATTAAATTCAATCGAATGTTTTCAGTTTCGGTCTTTTTAGCTAAAGATATAAAATGGAGTTACTGAATATCATACTGCTTACATGCTTGTGTTTATTTTCGAAGAACTTTCTGTTATTTTTTTATGTTCAATTGATTAACCTTGACTCATATATCATTTTATTTACTTGTTCCATAACATGTTTTTCTGTGTAACTAAATCAATTTTCGCCATTGCAACGCACGGGCATATGTGCTAGTAACTTTGAAAGATGGTCGTTGTATGGAGCCAATCCGATGGTGCAGAGATGGCAAATCCGAGTACTACTGGCCATTGGATATCATCTACATTCCACTAGATTTTTCCACACGGACAATCTAGAAGACTCCATGGTTGAACTTAAGCATAATGCACAAACATCAAAACGCAAGCACTTCTCCTTTGTTCTAGAATCTTCTGTATCATAATTGCCCAAATTTTTTTCTACATGAATTGCCATTATTTGTTTTTACTTTGTGCTTTACAACGCACAACTCCATGAATCTTAAAATAGATTAGCTTTTTTTATAAAACTAAACGATTTTGAATGAGATGAACTATAAGAATTAAATGAACATCTACATCATGCATATATGACTCAAAGCTTACATGCTATAATGTAGTATTTATTCATAATTTGGTTGGCAAATCTCATGCATGCAATGCACGTGTACCTTACAAGTCTAAATGGTGTGTGTGTGTGTGTGTGTGTTGTGCATGTTAAACACATTGTACGTAGTATCATACATGGTCTACATTCCGAACATCTAGCTAGAGCATACATGTACTGTGATTTGAATTAAACATAAAATGGATACATATATTTGAATTTGAGATCGTATGTACATGTAGTTCATATTTATATAGTAATTTACTGCTCCTATATTCATGTCATGTGTTGTGAAGATAATATTTAGATGGTTGTATAACTAACCCGATTACAATCCCATTCAAACAGGGAAAATGTACTCAAATTTAGTCCATATGCTAGACAACACGAATTGTTTTTTATTGTTGAGGGAAGTGCAAATTGATTTGGTACTGTACACGTTATGTTTGTTGTCCTGATTTTTTTAGTTTTTTGTTGTTGTATTTGAATCCATTTCTAGTAATATAGTGAAACGGGATATGTCTCTCTCTAGTGATGTGGTGCAAGTTGTCTTTTTTGTAGACGTTAAGCTTGTTCCCCCGAAATTTCAAGCCGCGCCTTTTTATGCCGAAATTTCAAGCTAGCATCTCTGTCTATCCTGCTGCGAAACTCCCGCCTCTTCAACCCGCGCCTTGTTAACGTGAAATATTTAAGATATATCTTTGTCTCTTGTGCTCCAAAAACTCACTCCATCTCAACTTGCGCCTTGGTATCCCAAAATTACAACGCGCGCGAGAACTCCCACCTCCTTGCGAAATCCCGACACGTGAAATGCCCGTGATACCCCTGAACCGAAAGAACCACCTAGCGCAAATCGGTGGGGGTACTTTTGTAACTTACCCCACATTTCAGACATTCGCGTCCCTAAGCCATGGTTCCCCCTCCCATACCATCCGCCCAACCATTCGTACAACGAGGCCGCGAAAACCCACGAAGCCCCACACACTCCTTCGCCGTCCACCCAGCCAGAGCCTCTTCCCCGACGACCTCGTCCACAGCAACACCTTGATGTCCCTCATCCACCGCACTGGATGAGGATCCATCATCGATCTTGTCGTCCCGCTGGTTCAGCCACCCAGTCCTCCACCTCCAAGGAGCTGCCCCGATGTTCCCCTCGTCTGTCGCGCCACCTCCATTCCCACACCGCTGTCTTCACCTACACCACCAGAAGAGCAGCATCATCACTGACTCCTCGGATGAAGCTGAGGCCAAATTGGCGCCACCAAAGAGGTTCTATAGTAATCTCCGCATTTTCTTTTGGATTTGATCTCACGGTGTTGCCGACGCTCGGTCCTGAGCCGACATGGTGCAGCTCCATCCACAGTGGCGTCGCCAGCCACTTCCTCCACGACGTCGCTGCTTTGGCTCTCGCTCGCTCTACTGCTTTGCTTTTGCTCTCGGTACCCTGTGATAACCCACAAGTATAGGGGATCACAACAGTTTTCGAGGGTAGAGTATTCGAACCAAATTTATTGATTCGACACGAGGGGAGCCAAAGAATATTCTCAAGTATTAGTAGTTGAGTTGTCAATTCAAGCACACCTGAAAGACTTAATATCTGCAACAAAGTATTTAGTAGCAAAGTAGTATGGACGTAATGGTAACGACGACAAAAGTATCAGTAGTATGTTTTGTGGCAATCGTAACAGTGGCAACGGAAAAGTAACTAAGCAAAGATCAATATGTGAAAAGCTCATAGGCAATGGATCAATGCTGGATAATTATGTCGGATGCGATTCCTCATTCAACAGTTATAACATAGGGTGACACAGAACTAGCTCCAGTTCGTCAATGTAATGTAAACATGTATTCCGAATATAGTCATACATGCTTATGGAAAAGCACTTGCATGGCATCTTTTGTCCTACCCTCCCGTGGCAGCAAGGTCCTATTGGAAACTAAGGCATATTAAGGCCTCCTTTTAATAGAGTACCAGAATAAAGCGTTAACACTTATCATACTCATGTGGAATATCTTTGGGGTTTATGGAAGTGGATGCACAAGCAGTATTCCCGCTTAATACAAGTGAAGGCTAGAAAGAGACTGGGAAGCGACCAACTAGAGAGCCACAACAGTCATGAACATGCGTTAAGATTAATCAACAATGAGTGCAAGCATGAGTAGGATATAAATCACCATGAACATAAATATCGTGGACGCTATGTTGATTTTGTTTCAAGACATGTGTGAACAAGTGCCAAGTCAAGCCACTCGAATCATTCAAAGGAGGATACCACCTTATCATACCACATCACAACCATTTTAATAGCATGTTGGCACGCAAGGTAAAACATTATAAACTCCTAGCTAATTAAGCATGGCATGAGCATTGCAAACATGTTTCATTCATAATAGGATGAATCAGGAACGATGAACTAATCATATTTACAAAAACAAGATAGGTCGAGTTCATACTAGCTTCTCTCATCTTAATCAGTCCATCATATATCGTCATTATAGACTTTCACTCGCACGACCGAACGGTGTGGATAATAATAATAGTGCATGTGCATTGGACTAAGCTAGAATCTACAAGCATTTAATACAAGGGAGAAGACCAGGTAATATGGGCTCTTGGCTAAATTGACAATAATGCATATGAGAGCCACTCAACATTTTCATCATGGTCTTCTCCTGTCGACCCCCGAAGAATAAGAAAAGAAATAAAACTATTTACACGGGAAAGCTCCCAACAAGCAAAAGAAGAACGGTAAATCTGTTTGGGTTTTCTTTTAAGGTTTTTCAAAGACACTAGAAGAAGGCTTAGAAAAGAAAATAAACTAGCATGGATAGTACAATGAAAAAGTGTGAGCATCGACAACTGGCATGAGTGTGTGAACATGAATGTAATGTCAGTGAGAAATACGTACTCCCCCAAGCTTAGGCTTTTGGCCTAAGTTGGTCCATGCCCACGGATCGAAGCTACTCTCTCCGGTGTACTGAGGAGGGTCCTCAGGATGCCACTGGTTGGCGATCTCCTCCGGATCCCACTGATAAACTAACTACCGAATATATGTGTCAGCCTCCAGTATGCATAAATGGCCTTAGGTAAGATGAGGTACGTGACTGAATATATGTTAAACAAAGAGGGTGTAGGCAAGGTAATAATCTCACAGTGAGTTTTATCAAATATCAAATTACACTTAAGCATCTTCTTCTTATTTTTAACAATAAAATCATGTGCTACCATACTCTTATAATCTAGAAAAATAGGGGCGGCAACTTTTCCTCTTTCTCATAATGCCTAATGGGTATCTCAAAGTGTTCAGCAAGGCGTGAAGCAAAGATGCCTCCGAAGATGGGGCCCTTTGTACGGTTCAGACTCAATCATTTAACAACAATAGCGCCTAATATGAAAGTTGTATGACGAAACAAAGCATGGCGCAAAATGAAAATATCCGGAGCAATAAGATTTCCACTGTTCCCATGACCAATTAAGCATCTATTAGAAAATATTGCAAAGTAACGTAGAACAGGAAAATGTATACTAGTAATTCTTGCATCGGAAACTTTCCTAGTTTCTCCTTCAGCAATTCTATCAATAAACCAATCCACATCACTACGATGTGGTTCCTCGATGTTGCCCTCAAAGGGTATCTTGCAGACCCACCAAAAATCATGGAGTACCATCTCCTTAACCTCATCATATAAGTGAAACTCCACTGAAGGTGTTGATTTGTTAGCATGGAAATTAAAAATTTGCATGAAAATATTAGTGAGTAGGAGATACTGTTCGCGCTGGTCGTGGATGAAGTCGGTGAGGCCTGCATTCTCAGCCAAGTAATAAAAGTCATCATGAATTCCAGCGGCTCTCAAGAACTCGTCACAAGGCCATTCGCATGGCTGAACCTCTGTAGTGCAAGGAAGATTGTATTTGGGCTTTTTATTCTCCTCATTCTGCTTATCCTTCGAGCTTCGGTTCGAAGAGCCTCTCAACAATCTCTTCAACATTTTCTCCCTCTGAAATTTTTGGTGACTGAAAATTAAAGTGAACCAAACACAACAAAATTGATATCAACTACTCCCACAAGTTCCTAGAGGCTATATCATGCATTAAAACTACTTTGGACCATATAAATTTGACATGCAAGCTCAAGAAAAGGGTCACCTTAGCAGCAAAAATTTGCAATAAATAAAGCACTAGAACAAGAACTAATTGGACTATTGGAGGAGTCACATACCGAAGAACAATATCCCCAAACAGTTTGGTGAATGGAACTTTAAGCAAGGAGATTGAAAATGGCAGCGAGATGAGCTAGAACACGAGTTTGAGCTATGGGAGGATTTTTTCTGGAGGAATACAAAGTAAGTGGGTGCTGGAATAAGCGGAGGTGGTCCACGTGGGGTCCACGAGGCAGGGGCGCGCCCTAGGGGGGTGGGCACGCCCTGCACCCTCGTGGCCAAATGGTGGGGGGGCCTGGTGTGTTCTCAGTTGTCAGGACCGGTTTTCCAATAAAACATTTAATGAAAAGCCGACCCTTGTATTGACCAGTACAGAAGAATCCTCCTTACTGGCAGACAAATCCTTGATACAGAAATCTAGAAGTACTAAATATTATATAAGGTTGAGCTGAGGCTGCTCAACAATTTTATTACAAGCACGCCGATATTATACATAAGGGCAGATATGAAACTAAGGAGTATGGTGGCATAAATACTGACTCGTAATAAAAGTGGTGGTGGATATGTCACAGTGTAGTGGGTGACATGACTCCAAAATCTTACAACTCATCAAGCGCCGGAGTGAGGCCTGATGATTTTATTTGGGTAGCGGAAGCGTATATAATACAAGTGACCAACTCCAGGATCACACGGGACTGACTGGGGCTCCTCTAGGCGTCAAACTCGCTATCGAACTCTTCATCCATAAGATCGCCTTCGTCAACATCCGGCCAAATCAACAAGCCAGGTGAGTACTTTGAATGTACTCGCAAGAAAGTTTGGACATAAGATATAACTAATGCAAACATGATGCACATGAGCAGATTAGTAATGCACACTCAGGTAATAAATTTGCACTGCACGATAAATAAAAGGAATTCAGGCGGTAGTCCTCCCGAAATCCCAATAAAATAGCTGAAGACCGATCGGGTGTCTGAAGCGACGCCTTGAAAGGTAAAAATAAATTAACATGCCGCAGTCGGGTGTCAGGGAGACACCACATAAAGGGCTTATACTGAAACGTAAATGACAGTACATGCCACAGTCAGATGTCTAAGCGACATCTCGAAAAGGGCTTATATCAAAAGTAAATAACAAGGATGCCACAGTCGGACGTCTGAGCAACATCACATAAAGGGCTTATATCAAAAGTAAATAACAAGAATGCCACAGTCGGACATCTGAGTGACATCACATAAAGGGCTTATATCAAAAGTAAATAACAAGAATTCCGCAGTCGGACATTTAAGCGACATCACATAAGGGGCTTATATTTCGTCATTCGGATTTAAGTAGCTCATGAATTTAGATCATCCCAAATAAATACTTAGTACATAATAATAAACCGGTTAGTCCATCCATCGGAATAACATTCAGTCGGGTTTACCCTTCTCGGTTTCATGCTCATTCTCGGAGACTATCACTGAGATGGATACTGAGACAAACACGGAGACTGACACTGATATGTTGATCAAGGTTCTTGACCATGGACACGGTTACTCGAAGGGTTCTGACTCTGCATAGTTTGCACTGTTAATCCACAGCCAACGGATTTCTGTAGTCACAAAGGACTAGTTCCGTTTACGGTATTTTAGAAGAAACACATCTAACCAGTACACGCCCATTTCACATTCTGCTGCCAGCGATCACCCTAGGCAACGTTCAAGAAGAACTCTGAGACAGGGAGGCTACAACCTCGATTAGCATGGGATCAAATTTATATTCGCGCGCTCTAAGGGGTGCCCCCCTCTCGGTCCCAACCGGAAACACCCATGCCCCTTGACCGGATGACGGGCTTTAATCCAGGGCCATGGAACCCTCATCATGGCCCCTCTATTTGGTGTGTACAAGGAGAGAGGTTTGCAACTTACTAAACCGCATTCTTTGCAGAAAACATGTGGTACCACGGACGGGGACGAACGGGAACAAGACTTGATCCATGTTAACACTGGAGTTACCCGGTTGACATAAGACTGGCATGCTTCAATAATACCAGCTTACAACCTATCATGCCACCACATGATCAGGTTATCTCACCATCATATGAACTCATCAAACTTTGAAGCTCACCTGTAGTTTGCCTTGCATGCAATATAACATTCACAATATGCTTATATAAAAATGCCATGAGAAAACTACTCAAGCAAACATGCAAAACACTCATCATATGAAAGGCTCAAGCATGCTTGCTTGGTTCGGAGTAGTCGGAGTCTAGCTCGGCGAAGTTTGCAGTTTCGTCACCTCCTTCGGTATCTACGGTATAAAAGAAATTGGATACTAACGTAAATACCGTGTGTGCCTAAAATTGTTTTCAAATATTTTTCAAATAAATATGATAAAAAAGTAGACAGAAAAATAAAGATGACAGAAAAAGAATCAACTCAAAATCACCTTTTGTTTAAAAGTTATAAAGGTTTTAGTCCAGGGACTAATCTGTTATAAACAGAAAACTATCCAGGGGCTAGTTTATAAAAACAAAAAACGCTTCAGTTAGAAATACACCAACCCAAAAGGGAAAGCGTACTTTGCCCGAAGGTGTTTTCATAAAACGGTTCGAATAAGAGAGGAGAGGCTGACGAGGGGGTCCCACCCGTCAGGTTTGAATTTCAAAATAGAGTCCACCGGCGCCCGAGGCTTGCGGTGGTCGCCGGCGTCGATCCACGGCGAGGTAGGGGAAACGGAGAGTACCTACAGGTTCACGGAGCTCTTCCGCGTCTGTGGGTGGTGGAGTTGGTCATCGGCGACCACCACGTCGACGGCGGCCTCCACTCCGGCGGACGGTGGCTCGGGCGGTGGTGGATTTTGCCGAGGAGGGCTGCAGACGCCAAATTGAGGCTAGGGTCAGAAGAGTGGGAGCACTAGGAGGCTACTGGCAAGGTTTGGGAGGCGGGGGGGGCCTTACCAAAGAGAATCGTGCCGGAGCCCGAAGCGGATCGGGGCGGCCGGAGTCGGGGAAGAAGGCCTCCTCGAGGTCCTCCTAGTGGCTGGGCGTGGCTCTGGTGAGGTGGAGTGGTGGTGCTGGGTCGAAGGTGAGCTCGGGGCCTCCTTTTATAGCCGGCCCGAGGCGGTTGCCGAGAACGGGATAACTCCGGCGAGCGATTACAGCGAGGCAGTGGTCGGGCTGGAGGTTTAGATGATTGGGCATCATCGGGTTGGTCCACTGGTTCCGTTCAAGGGCTAAACTTGGTATGACTTGGGTGATACTCCAAGCTCTAGACGGAATGGCCTCACGGGCACATCGGCGGCAGGGAGCGTGCACTGTGCTTTCCAGGCCACGACGACGGCTCTGCAGCATGTACAGGGGAGGGGACGGCCACGCGGAGGCGCCTGGTGGTGTGGGCTGTGCTAGACGGCATAGTTCCACACTGCGCCTCTCTGGTAGCCGCAGCGAGTGTTGCTGCCGCCGCTCAGGGCGGCGATGCACCTCTGCCATCTCATCGCCGACGCTCGCAACCGTCCAGGAAACCGTGCGGCGCGATGGATAAGAATGGGGAGGAGTGAGCAAGGCGCCAACGCGCGCACTGGCGAGATCGACGCCATGTTCTGAAGAAAACGATACTGACGACTGAACCAAAACACTGAAACTCTGAATTTTGACAGGAACAGTGCACGCCAACTATTCGACGAAATGACTTAGGCACGTGAAAAAAAAATTCTGGAGCTGAGACTTGGTGAGGTGATCTCTTGATGCATCTAGGGGCTGCCTAATTTATCTCAGACTTTTAGGAAAAGAAAAAGAATGAATTTCACCAAAAAAGGCAAATCTGGTCCAAACTTGCAGCAAGCAAAATTTGAAAAAATTGAACTGTGGACCAGTGGATCTTGATGGATCTAGGTTGAGGGTACTAAGGACTAGCCAGAGAAGTTTATTTGGGATCAAGAGTCAAAGGAAATTAGGTAGTTCCTTTGTAAACCACCATAGTCCAAATAAATGACAGAAAATGATTTTGAGGTTAAGATAAATAGAAATACAATTTAAAAGAGGTTGAAACTTTCTAGAATTGAATGCTTGGCTTGATCCAAAGTATGGAGGTAGGTTTTGGAAGAAAATATTTTACATAGGTCATGGCAAGAGGGCACTTTTTTAATGGGGAAGAATAAATCCAAAATTTAGGAATTCTTTTTATTAAAAAGAAATTGTAAAGACCTTCCAACCTTATTTGTGTTGAGCCAGTATAAGATGAAAAACCCTCAAGACCGAAGATCAAGATTTGGATGAACCCAAAAAAAATACTTGTCATAAGACATTTTTTTGAAAAGGAGTCTTTTAGAAAAATTTAAATAACCTCCTTCAAATCAAATAAAGAATTTGATAAAACCAAATCAAATTTTTTGGAGTGTTATAACACCTACCCCCTGAGGAAAAATCTCGTCCCTGAGATTTCAACTGATCCTCAAATAGGTGTGGGTATTCAGCCCGAAGGAAATCCTCTCTTTCCCATGTTGCTTCATCCTCGGTGTGATTGCTCCACTGAACCTTGAAAAACTTAATTGTTTTCTGACGGGTCCTTCTTTCAGACTCTTCCAATATTTTTATTAGACGTTCCGCGTAGGTGAGGTCCGGTTTCATGTCAATGTTCTCGTGAGATACATGTTTTTTCTGGGTTGCTTACACATTTCCTCAACTGTGAGACGGGGAACACGTCGTGGACATCTGACAGTTCTTTGGGTAGGTCTAGCTGGTAGGCCACTGTGCCTCTTCGTGCAACCACACAGAAGGGTCCGATATATCATGGTGCCAGCTTTCCTTTAACTTTGAATCGTTGCAGGCCCCTCATAGGAGATACTCGCAGGTACACATATTCACCGGGTTCAAAACTGACCTCACGATGTTTTTGATCGTAGTAACTCTTTTGTCAGCTCTGGGCTGTCTTGAGTCGATCTCTGATTAGTCTAACTTTATCCTTAGCTTCCTTGAGCATGTCTGGGCCGAAGATACGGCTGTCTCCTGTTTCTGACCAGTTTAATGGGGTACGGCATCTTCGCCCATACAAGGCTTCAAAAGGTGCCATTTGTAGACTGGCTTGGTAACTGTTGTTGTATGCGAACTCGGCATACGGCAAGCTTTCTTCCCAACTGGTTCCATAGGAGAGAACGCATGCTCTTAGCATGCCCTCTAGAATTTGGTTCACACATTCAGTTTGTCCTCCGGTCTGGGGGTGGTATGCTATACTGAATACTAGCTGAGTCCCCAGAGCTTGTTGTAACCGATCCCAAAATTTAGAGACGAATTGAGTGCCTCTATCGGATATTATAGTCTTTGGAATTCAATGCAGACAAACTATGCGGGAGAGATAAAGCTTGGCAAGCTTCTGAGTGGTGTGGGTTGTCTTTACTGGGATGAAATGTGCCACCTTAGTTAATCTATCCGTGATGACCCATATGGCATCATTCCCGTGTCATGACCGAGGTAGTCCGACAATAAAATCCATTCCAATTTCGTCCCAGTTCCACTCAGGTATCCTGTTTGGTTGTAATAGTCCTGCTGGTTTTTGGTGCTCGGCTTTAATGCGCTGACATGAATCACAACATGCAATGAATGTGGCTATATCCCTCTTCATGCCGTGCCACCAAAAAATTTCCTGAATGTCCTTGTACATTTTGGTTCCTTCAGGGTGGATTGAATATGGAGTGGTGTGGCCTTCGGCTAGAATTTGCTGTTTGAGGTCCGCTATATTTGGTACGCAAAGTCTGTCTCCGTACCATAATATTCCCTTATCGTCTACGACGAATTCTAAAGCCTTGCCCAGACTCACTTTACTTTTTATGCCTTCGATGTTGGGGTGTCCAGGCTGAGTCTTCTTAATTTGTTCCATTAGGGTGGGCTGTATTTCAAATTTGACACATTGCCTTCAGTGACCATCACCAAGTTAAGTTTGGCGAACTCCTGCTGAAATTCAGGTCTCAAGTTCTGTAGGCTGTCGTTGCCCAAGCTGGGGTTTCGACTAAGAGCATCAACGGGGATGTGCATGTCCCCAACAATAAGAATATCATATTTCTTCTTGGCAGTAGGAAGAGGGAATTCAAAACCTCCAATAGTTATCGTTGAAAATTTTCCAATAGAATTGATACTGTGGACTTGAGGTTGTTTCCTCGGAAAGTGTACCGTATGCCCATTACGATTAACATGAAAAGTCACATTGCCTTTGTTGCAATCAATAACAGCCCATGCAGTATTCAAAAAGGGTCTACCAAGGATAATGGACATAATGTCGTCCTCGAGAATATCAAGAATAACAAAGTCCGTTAAAATAGTAATGTTTGCAACCACAACAGGCACATCCTCACAAGTACTGACAGGTATAGCAGTTGATTTATCAGACATTTGCAAAGACATTTCAGTAGGTGTCAACTTATTCAAATCAAGTCAACGATATAAAGAGAGAGGCATAACACTAATACCGGCTCCAAGATCACATAAAGCAGTTTTAACATAGTTTCTTTTAATGGAGCATGGTATAGTTGGTACTCCTGGATGTCCTACTTTCTTAGGTATTCCACCTTTAGAAGTATAATTGGCAAGCATGGTGGAAATTTCAGCTTTCGGTATCTTTCTTTTATTTGTAACAATATCTTTAATATACTTAGCATAAGGATTCATTTTAAGCATATCAGTCAAATGCATACGCAAAAAGATAGGTCTAATCATTTCAGCAAAGCTCTCAAAATCCTCATCATCCTTTTTCTTGGATGGTTTAGGAGGAAAAGGCATGGGTTTCTAAACCCATGGTTCTCTTTCTTTACCACGCTTCCTAGCAACGAAGTCTCTCTTATCATAACATTGATTCTTTGAGTGTGGGTTATCAAGATCAACAACAGGTTCAACCTCCACATCATTGTTATTGCTAGGTTGAGCATCATCATGAACATCATCATTAACATTATCACTAGGTTCAGGTTCATTACCAGATTGTGTTTCAGCATCAGAAATAGAAATGTCATTGGGATTCTCAGGTGTGTCAACAAAAGGTTCACTAGAAGCATGCAAAGTCCTATCGTTTTTCTTTTTCTTCTTCTTAGAAGGACTAGGTGCATCAACATTATTTTTTTGAGAATCTTGCTCAACTCTCTTAGGGTGGCCCTCAGGATACAAAGGTTTCTGAGTCGTTTTACCCCCTTTAGTCACAACTCTAACATCATTATCATTTTTCTTATTATTTAATTCATTGAGAAAATCATCTTGTGCTTTAAGAACTTGTTCTACTTGAGTGGTAACCATAGAAGCATGTTTACTAATAAGTTTAAGGTCACCTTTAACTCTAGACATATAATCACTGAAGTGTTCAACCATATGAGCATTACGTTTCAATTGTCTACCAACATAAGCTTTGAAGTTTTCTTATTTAACAATAAAATTATAAAACTCATCCAAGCATTGGCTAGCAGACTTATTATGAGGAATACCACCTTCATCAAATCTATAGAGAGAACTTACCTTTACTACCTGTGTCGGGTTATTAAGACCATGTATTTATTCAATAGGTGGTAAATTCTTAACATCTTCAGCTTTAATACCCTTTTCTTTCATAGATTTCTTTGCCTCTTGCATATCTTCAGGACTAAGAAATAAAATACCCCTTTTCTTTGAAGTTGGCTTAGGAGTTGGTTCAGGAAGTGTCCAATCATTATCATTACTCAATATATTATTCAATAGCAATTCAGCTTGCTCACCAGTTCTTTCCCTGAAAACACAACCAGCACAACTATCCAGGTGGTCTTTCAAAGTATCGGTTAGTCCATTATAAAAGATATCAAGTATTTCATTTTTCTTGAGAGGATGATCAAGCAAAGCATTAAGTAATCGGAGAAGCCTCCCCCAAGCTTGTGGGAGACTCTCTTATTCAATTTTCACAAAATTATATATTTCCCTTAAGGCAGCTTGTTTCTTATGAGCAGGGAAATATTTAGCAGAGAAGTAATAAATCATATCCTAGGGACTACGCACGCAACCAACAGCGGGAGAATTAAACCATGTTTTTGCATCACCCTTTAATGAGAACGGAAATAACTTAAGGATATAGTAGTAATGAATTTTTCCCTCATGAGTGAATAAGGTGTCTATATCATTCAATTTAATAAGATGTGCCACAACAGTTTCAGATTCATAGCCATAAAAAGGATCAGATTCAACCAAAGTAATTAACTCAGGATCGACAGAGAAATCATAATTCTTATGAGAAATACAGATAGGTGAAGTAGCAAAAGTAGGGTCATATTTCATTCTAGCATTCAAAGACTTTTCTTTTAGCTTAGCTAACAGTTTCTTAAGATCATATCTATCTTTGCAAGCAAAAAGGTCTCTAGCAATTTCTTCATCCACAACATAACCCTCAGGCACATCAGGCAATTCATATTTAGGGTGAGAATCTTCATCATCACTTTCATCAATATTATCTTTTTCAATAATTTCATTCTCTCTAACTCTAGCAAGTTGGTAATCAAGAAATTCACCTAATGGCACAGTATTATCAAGCATATAAGTACTTTCATTATAAGCATCATGAATAGCAGAAGTGGCATCATCAATAACATGCGACATTTCAGAATCCATAGCAGGAGTAGTTGTCGCATGTTTACTCAAAACAGAAGGAGAATCAAGTGCAGAGCTAGATGGTAGTTCCTTACCTCCCCTCGTAGTTGAGGGAAAAATCTTGGTTCTTTCATCTTTCAAGTTCCTCATAGTGATCAACAGGTATAAATCCCAAGTGACTCAAAGAATAGAGCTATGCTCCCCGGCAACAACGCCAGAAAATATTCTTGATAACCCACAAGTATAGGGGATCACAACAGTTTTCGAGGGTAGAGTATTCAACCCAAATTTATTGATTCGATACAAGGGGAGCCCAAGAATATTCTCAAGTATTAGCAGTTGAGTTGTCAATTCAACCACACCTAAAACTCTTAATATCTGCAGCAAAGTATTTAGTAGAAAAGTAGTAT
This sequence comes from Triticum urartu, assembly GCF_003073215.2. Lineage (NCBI taxonomy): Eukaryota > Viridiplantae > Streptophyta > Magnoliopsida > Poales > Poaceae > Triticum > Triticum urartu. Next base: position 15,255 of record NW_024119155.1, read on the forward strand.
GGAAGTAACAGTAACAGTGGCAAAAGTAACATTAGTAGTTTTTGTGGCAATCGTAAAAGTGGCAACGGAAAAGTAACTAAGCAAAGATCAATATGTGAAAAGCTCGTAGGCAATGGATCAATGATGGATAATTATGTCGGATGCGATTCCTCATGCAATAGTTATAACATAGGGTGACGCAGAACTAGCTCAAGTTCATCAATGTAATGTAGGCATGTATTCTGAATATACTCATACATGCTATTGGAAAAGAACTTGAATGACATCTTTTGTCCTACACTCCCGTGGCAGCGGGGTCCTATTGGAAACTAAGGGATATTAAGGCCTCCTTTTAATAGAGCACCGGACCAAAGCATTAACACTTAGTGAATACATGAACTTCTCAAACTACGGTCATCACAGGTTGTGGTCCCGATTATTGTCACTTCGGGGTTACAGGATCATAACACATAGTAGGTGACTGTTGACTTGCAAGATAGGATCAAGAACTCACATATATTCATGAAAACATAATAGGTTTAGATCTAAAATCATGGTACTCGGGCCCTAGTGACAAGCATTAAGCATAGCAAAGTCATAGCAACATCAATCTTAGAACATAATGGATACTATGGATCAAACCCTAACAAAACTAACCCGATTACATGGTAAATCTCATCCAACCCATCACTGTACAACAAGCCTACGATGGGATTACTCACGCACGATGGAAAACATCATAAAATTGGTGATGGAGGAAGGTTCATGATGACGATGGCGATGGATTCCCCTCTCTGGAGCCCCGAACAGACTCTAGATCAGCCCTCGTGATGAAGATTAGGGCTTGGCGGTGGCTCCGTATCGTAAAACACGATGAATCCTTCTCTCTGATATTTTTCTCCCTGAACTAGAATATATATATAGTTGGAGTTGACGTCGGTGGAGTCTCAGGGGGCCCACGAGGCATGGAGGCGCGCCCCAGGGGGGCGCCCTGCACCCTCGTGGACAGCTAGGGTGTGGGCCCCCTGATGCTGATTCTTCTGCCAATATTTTTATTAATTCCAAAACGTGTCTCCGTGAATTTTTAGGTCATTCTGAGAACTTTTATTTCTGCACAAAAATAACACCATGGCAATTCTGCTGAAAACAGCGTCAGTCCGGGTTAGTTCCATTCAAATCATGCAAGTTAGAGTCCAAAACAAGGGAAAATGTATTTGGAAAAGTAGATACATTGGAGATGTATCACCTGCCCAGTCTGCTCTTGCTCTTCCTCGTGCTTGTGATGCTACTCTCGCTCTTGCTCTTGCTTGTGCTGCTGCTCTCGCTCTTGCTCCTGCTTGCGCTGCTGCTCTACTCTTGCGCTCTGCTGCCGCACGAGTAGCAGATCCTGCTCTCCCTCGAGCCCCTGCAGGTGCTACCCGAGATGCTGCTACATGACCAGCTGCCCCGACTCTCGCACGCGCTGCTGCTGCTATTGCTTTTCTGCTACTAGTGCGTTCCATTTCGAAAGTAAAAATCACTTTCGACCACCAAATTCAGTTTCGACTGTTAAATTTAGTTTCGACAGTTAAATTTAGCTTCGACAGTTAAGTTCAGAGATGAGCGGCTGATGTATTTTATATCTAGCACTCTGTGGTTATGTATTTTATGTCATCTATTGGAGATGCTATTAGAATTCCACTCAGGTTAACATTGACTCTCTTGTCCTGCTTCAGCCTCGCCGTCATACAACTCACCGGAGCTGCTCCAACGACGAAACCCTCCATCACAGCGGAGCAGTACCCCGGGCTCCATCTCTAGATGCCTAAGATTTTCTTCCCCTCCTCCGACAACCAAATCAGCCGGAGCATCCTCACCGACCGATCCAATCACGCCGAGATCGACATGGCTTTGCCAAAGAGGTTGTACACTTGTTGAATCTCTACATGTTATATATATTGTCCACTGAGCACACGTAGTAACGTGAAATACGATTAGTTTCTCCTACTATATGACAAGTAGTGAGGTACCATGCAACTTAGCTGTCCGTGATGGACTCTCTTGAATGCCATCATTATTTATCTCTGCGCATCTGAGCTGTGCATTTGTAGATGGGCCTGGGAGTTGAGCTAGTAGGGAAGTGGCCTGGGTCCAGAGTAGTAGAAGTAGCACAAAAACATTTTTTGAGTGTAGGCTTTTCCTTGCTCAAGCCTGCCTTCTAGAACCGCCAACGCTAGAAAGGAAAAGTGAAGGAAAAACATACGAATTGGAAAGTTTCCTATGGCACTACTACTCATGCATTTGGTTTAAAGGAATGGAGCAAAGGAAAACTGTAGGATTTGTTCATTTAGTGTCTCCCTGAAAGAAAAACCGTAGGAATTTTAATATCCACTTGTCCTCCTTTTCAAATTCCTATTCATGAAGCACAAGACCAAGAGATAGTAGCATAATAGCATTATAACCAACCGTACATTTTCTTGTGGTTTGACTTAATCTCACCATTCTTCTTTGTATCCTGTGATCTTCAAATTCTTGTGAACCAAACACCCATATTGGCAGAAATCCTGTGATTTTAAATTCTCTGTTTGGCACTTTCATTCCTATCCTATTCCTATGTATTTCCTATCCCTGCATTGTTAGAATCCTCAAATTCAAACAAGCCCTTACACAATTACTTCTGTTACAAATATGTGTCAAAGAAAACCTTGTGTGGTTTGTCCCGCTCCTACTGCGCTGTGTTCCACCTAAGCTCAGCTGCTCCAATGATGGAAGGGTCCACCACAACTGGGATCCGCCCTCCAGACTGTCTTTCGCTGCCTTAGATCTTCTTACCCACTGCCAGCAGCCATGACAACTTCATTACCATTATCAACTAAGTAGATGACCTTGAGGACTACACTAGTCTGCAAGAGAGGTCGCACTTTTCATGTTTGCTTATGTTATGCATTGATAATATGATGACATGCTACTTTATGATCCTGTTCACCAATTAGAATCCGAGTCAGGTCCAAACTAATGCTCAAACTTGAGTTTTTAAATGGTTATGGGGTACATATTGGGGCAGCAATCAATACTATCTGTCTACTATCTGGTTAATCTTAGGTGTCTACTATGAGTTTCATGTTGGGTGGAAACAAACATTAAAGGAGCCATTATCTGTATTTTTTAAATAAAGCTATTATTTGCCTGCTATCATTGGTTTTGGATCTATCCATAGTTTGCTACCATCAGTACGGATTTGTGCATGCACTCCTTACATAATCTCACTATGTTTTATTCCTATGCGTGTCAGTTATTGTACACAACGGAACTAAACCTGTAGAGCAAAAGAGATGAGCCTTGCATGTCAATAAAATTTCATCCAGACGTCGCTCCATGGTGGGCGCAAAGGCACCCCCTCCAGCCATTTTGGATTGTAATCAAGATGAAGATAAATGTTCTGAGGGGGATTCAGAAGGAGAAGACAACTCCTATTTACTCCCTGAGATCTTCGCTCTAAGTTGGCATGCTGATGTTGGTAATATCATGCATATGGGTGCCTTGCATTGCTTACTTTATACATCAAATATGTCATCTTCTTAGTTTAGACATGTTTTGTGTGAATGCCATCTGTTTAGTTTCTTTATCGTATATGTGAATCATGCAATACCATCTTGTTTTGCCAGGCATCATATATGTGAATTTTACAATGCCACCCTGGTTAGCCAGTCATTTTATATGTGAATTATATCATGCCATCAATTTTTATCACATATTAAATTTGTCAACAATTTTAGTACATTCAATTACTCGTCATGTGCATCAGCCATTCGACACGGTCATGGAAAAATATGGAGTGGAAACAAGGTATTTAGAGCAAACAATGCTATCTGACGAGGCGCATGTCTTGTTGGTTATAGATAGTTCCTCAGAGGAGGATTCAGAGACAGATGAGCAGTTCTATTCCCCCCCCCCCGAGGTGCACGCTCTAACTTGGCAGGGTTATATTTCTCATATCGTGCATATGGTGTCTTGCATTGGCATGCCACTTGCTTAGTTTAGACATGCTTTGTGCGAATGCCACCTATTTAGTGCCTAATTACCAGGTATGTGAATTTTGCAATGCCATCTTGTTGCAAGACATTATATATGTGAATTATGCAATGCTATCTTGTTGCAAGGCATTATGTATGTCAATTATGCAATGTCATGCTGTTTAGCCAAGCGTCATACATGTGAATTATATCATGCCGTCCTTTTTTTATTACACATTGCATTTGTCAACAATGTTTGTATATTCAACTGCTCTTCCTGTGCATTAGCCATTTGATTTGGTGATGGAGAGATCTGAAGTGAAAACAAGGTCTTCAGAGCAGACAATGCTACCTGCTAAAGCAAATATCTTGTTGGTTACAGATAGCTCCTCAGAGGAGGATTCAGAGGCAGATGACTAGTCCTATTCTCCCCCTGAGGTGTATGCTCAAACTTGGCAGGGTTAAATTACTCATATCATGCATATGTTGTCTTGCAATGATTAGTTCTTACATCATATACACAATATTGAATGCCATCTCCTTAGTTGACAGATCATATATGTGATTGCCCTCTGCTCACTTGCTTAGTATATATATATATATATATACATATATATAGGATGGGTCTATTATAATAACACCCCTTAAAACTTTATTCTGATAGCACCCACCTGTTATTTTGATAACACTCCCGACCCGCACCCACACCAGCCAGCATAACCATCTAAAGAAACAAACCCGGCCACCCCCACGCCTCCCACATCTCCCTCGTGCCCATTTTCTTCGTCTCCCTCCCTCCCCACCACCGCACCAACTCCCTCGAATCCCCCTGCCACTGCACCACCTACGCCTCGCCGCTGTAGCCCACCTCCCCGGCGCCGTCCCACTCTGCTCTCCCCCATGACCCCCACCTTCCTCCCGGTCCATCCTCGACCTCCACTTGTTTCTGCCGTCCGGGGGTCGCGCCGCCGTCCGTGGATCTTCGCCGCCCCGCCCAGCCACCTCCAATCCCGAGCGCAACTAGAGCCACCACCGTCCACGCGGACCCGCGCATCGCCGCCCGGTTCATCATCCCGAGGTGACCAGGCAGTCCAACCGCCGCAGCCCTATCGGGTCCGGCGAGATCCGGCTGCCCCTGCACCTCCCTCCTGCTAAGCGCCGGTGGAAGGCCCTCCTTCTCCAAGCACGTGGCTCGTGACCAGTGGATCCAGTGGGTGACGGCGATGACCATTGGGTCCGCTGCAACCGGCCTCCTTCCCCCGACGTGGATCCGGCGGGCACGACCCCAACCACTTCTCTCTGCCGTGGATCTGACATCGTTGGGTTTTCTTCACCATCGTGGGGGAGGAGGGTGCTCCACCTCATGCCCTACTCCACCTCATGACAGGCAGGCGCAACCAGAAGGCTTTTTTTGCTGTTCACTGTTCCCTCATTGACCACCGGCGTTTATGCAGTCGAAGATGGGGACCTCGCCTCTCGTTCGGGTGATGTGCATCTTCTGCCCACACCCCTTTCTTACAGTTCGCATCCTCCTTGTGTGCGGTCTGGAGAACACGTCCATGCAGCTCATAGTCATCTTGCATTTGATTTGACACACCAGAAACAAGTTTCCTCCCATGTCAAAATAGAATTTTGCTGATCAGTTGGATAGTGATAACATGCAGTCCGCTCGGCCTGCTGGCGCTGGCTGAGGCGGCAATGCATGCCGGAGCGCGTGCGGTGGGTGACTAGGAGCTCCCTGGCGAGCGTCTGTTCCCCTACGAGAAGGTGAGAAGTTCACGCTCTCGTTCCTGCTGTAGCTTAGTTCGCTCCTCCAGTCCAGCGAGATGCGGACTGATGCGTGTATGGGTTGTGCAGTTCGCCGGCGATTGTCTTACATTACGCATGGCTCGTGCGTGCAGTCCAATGTTGGTACGGCAGGTATTGCAGTGCGAAGGAGTGCGGCGTGTAGCTCGCCCGGGCATGCGAGCCATGACGCTCACCTGCAGGATGCAGCTCTCTCCTCCACTCCTTGCTGTTCGCCACAGGGTGGTCGGCGGCATCCTTTTTTTAGTATTCAAAGCTAATCATGCAGTACACTAGCTATCTGTAAAAACAGTACCTCATTATAATTTGTTATTCAGACACGCAGTCCACTCACTATTTCTCTTCGGTTCATTTTTTGTTGTTTTCTTAGGATGGGGAACATACAAAAGTGGACGGCGTCCAGGGATGTAATTCTCTACCTGTGGCACGTTCAGCTGGGTGCTGCCAGTGAAAATGATATTGTTTTGTATTAGAGTATGTGTGTGTGTTGAGCAGGTTACTTTTTTTGTTGCAGTCCAAGCGCTCGACGCGAGCAGTGGCGCGGTTGTGGACGCGCAATTCGTCAGGGGCTACAGAAGAAAAGAAATCATTGTTTACTTTGTCGTTAAATGCGTAAGAAAAAATAAAAAATCATAGCAGTCAACAAACTTGGAACTACCCAACAGTGGAGTAGTCCAGCGGCATGTGTGTGTGTGTGTTTGAGATTTGGTTTTGTTTGCAGTTCAGTCAGCTTTTACTTTAAAAAATGTATTCCTTGTGTTGTAGTGTAGCCGTCGCTCGTTTGTATCTCGTGTGCAGTTCGTTGGTGATCCCGTGTGTGCCTATCAGAAGTTCGTTTCTGCTGTGAGGGCGGTTTCACCTATATCTTCGTGAGGTGTTCTTGTTGTGTGTGTATGTGATTCCCTTCTAATAAATAAATAAAAACTTTGGACATGTGCAGCTCGCTAGTGTTGTTTTGCAGTCAACTTTGGAATTGACTGCGGTTACCCCTCAACATACGTTACATCTCCAGATTTTTTGTATTGAGAGGTTCACTTTTTTTGGTGCAGTACACCCCATGCTGTGTAGCTCACATATCAAAGTAGTTTGCTTTTGATCGAGAGTGCACTTCATCAACATCGGAGTAGAACATCCAGCTCACGTAATCGGAGACACGACAATGATGTAGGAAAAGAACATCCAGCTCACTTCATCAACATCAAAGTAGTTTGCTTTTGACAAAGTGCACTTCTTCATGTGGGGAAATTTTCTTGCAGCTCACTTGCTCGTGTTGAAAAAGATCACTTTCAGTTCAGTGGACTACACTCAGACATTGTATCTGTGGGTTCACTTCTTTTGAGAAATGATTGCAGTGCGGTGTGTATATGCTTGGAAAATTTACGTTTGAGAAAAGAAATCATGAAGTTCGCTTGATCGTTTGATGCAGTATGGTTTTCGGTCCTAAGCAGTGCGGTTTGGCGACAGTGACACAATGCATGCAGTCCCCTTTTGACGACATTGCAGTGCGTTTTGACCTTGTCTGCGATTCACTCTCAAATAATAAAGAACAGTGCACTCTTGTTATATAAAAAAGTTAGAAAAAATGACAAATAAATCATGCAGTACGTTTTGCCTCTCTGATGCAGTGTGGTATTCAGACTAAAACAGTGCAGTTTTATGTCTGATGCAGTGCGCCTCGTCGATTTTGGTGTCGTGAAAAACAGTGTCTGCATTTCGGTAATTTGGAAAATGGTCTTAAAGCATAATGAATTAGAGAGAGTGTTCTACATGCAGAAGTTGTGCCTCGTCGATATCTTTCCAACGGCGTACCATTTGCATCATTCCGATGAACGGTTTGAACAAATTTACGAAAATACGTTCGCTGTCACTCACCAGCAGCCGCACCGTTTTCAAAATTAATTTTAAAGTGTAAGGAATCTCAAAATCATTTCTACATATGAAAGTTGCGCCTTGTCCATAGCTTTCGAACGACGTATTACATGCCTCGTTTAGACAAACGGTTCAAAAACAAAGCAAAAACGGTACCAAAAATTGCAAAAATTTCAAAAAAACAAAATTCCGCGATTTAGTAAATTCGAAACTGCTCTTAAACCATAACGAACTAGAGAAAATAATAGATATGAAAAAGATGCGCCTCGATGATATCTTTCCAACGACGTATCATTTGCCTTATTCCGATGAGCAGTTTAGAAAAAATCATGAAAATATGCTTGATGCCACTCGTCGTTCGCCGCACCATTTTTGAAACTGCTCTTAAACCGAGAGGAATCTCGAAAAGTGTTCAACATGGAAAAGTTGCGCCTAATCAATAGCTTTTCAATAGTATATTATACGCCTCGTTCCGATAAATGGTTAAAAAATTAGAGCGAAAACAGTACCGGAAAAACACTGCGTGCAGTTTTTTTCGACACGAAGTTCACTCGTGTGAGTACTGCAGCACACTTGGTTCAAACAATGATGTGCACTTGCATTGAGCCTGCAGTGCGGAAGTGTTATCAGAATAACTATTCTGATAATATTATCAGAATAGACCGGCTGAATTGTCATAGATAGCATGTATCTGAATTGTGGCATGCCAACCCATTTTCTAAAGACATAATATAGTTATATCATCTCATCCTATTTACATAGTCATCATATTTTGAATTATGTCATTCTATCCGTGAATTATATCATGCCATCATGTTTCCATCGATGGCATGTTTGTGAATTATGGCATGGCAACCACTTTAATAGACACATCGTATAGTTATATCATGTTATCCTATTTACGTAGTCATCATATTTTGATGTATGCCATTCTATCCTGTTTAGTTAGCCATCATACCTGTGAAATTGTGTCATGCTATCCTGTTTAATTAGCCATCATATATGTGAAATTATGTCATGTTATTCTGTTTGGTTAGACAACATAAATATGAATTATTCCATGCCATGTTTTCTTCCCTACTATCCATTGCACCTATCTATCTTACAATGTCTATACACTCAATTAATTTTCTTGTTTATCAGCCATTTGAATTGGATGGGGTGATGGCAGTATCTGTGGGAGTAAAAACACGGTCTTTAGAAAATATCGTGCTACCTGTCGATGCAGATAGAACCACAGTTGTACTTGCCCAAGAACCAGCCCCACCACACATAACCTAGACTCACGCAGATTGTACCCCTACCCAGTTGGACGGAGAACCAGCTACACCCCTTCTAACCCCAACTCAAGCAGATAGTAACCCAGTTCCACTTGACACAGCACCATCTCCACCACAGAGCACCCAAACACAAGCAGTTAGTAAGGCAACTGCAGTGCCCAAAGCACGAGGACCACCAATCCAAACCCCAAATCAACGCTTAAAGTAGAAGAAGAATTGTTATCAGGTCAAGTTCCGTAGCTATGGTTCATACTCATTTGCTCTTGCGTCACTGCATTTACTCATACCAACTAATTTCAAATTTGAAGGACGCAATTGAAACTCCAATGGCGCAACAGGTATGTTTTAAACCTATTTCTTTAACATGTTTGTTGTTGTAACTTGCTCTATGTTTATTTTAGTTTCAATTGAATAAACAGTTATGTTCTCATGCAATGCACAGTACAAGTGTCGTTATTGCTATGTAGTTTCCCACACTTATATTCTGTCTATGCTGCGTTCTCTTAAATAGATATGATTTGAACCGTCTTAATCTTGATTTGGCAACATAAACTAGAATGATATAGACCGTCAAGTGACCATACTACATAGATATATGTTTGTTTCATGCTTTTATCCTGTCCACCTTACTACTGAAGTGGTTTACCAAAATTAGTTTCATATACAACATGGTAAACCTGTGATGTGCCTGTTTGTTTCTCTTTCAGAATATGGATAAAATATTGGAGAAGAGTACCCTGTTATGCAATGGTAAAGGAAGTAATGTATATAAGGCTCAAGACAGTGAGACATCCCTGTTGGTCTCCAAGAAAGCTGATAAAAACAATACTGAAGACACTGAGGAGTCTTGTCTTGATGTAGTGTTGGAGTTACTGACCACTATTGCTGGCACCAGCTTTTTGAAGTCGCTGCCTGAATCAGTTCGGCTTCTTGAGTCTCAACTTGAAGTTGAAAGACATTAATCAGATGTTCTGCGATAGGAAGCCGAAGGACTGAGGAAGTCCCTACGGAATTCAGATGCGTACTTTTTGGTGCAACAGCAAGCACTGATTGATTTAAGAGCCAAAAAGGAGAAAGTTCATAAGCTTGATAAGCATCTTACCAGCATTATGGATACCCAGGATATTGTTTCTTGAGCTCTTCTGAAGTGGTTTCAGTTGTGGACTTGTTTTGCTGTGGTGTTTCTATGCACTGGTCGCCAACTTTGACAACCAGTGTATGTGATATGCTGCTTTATTCCCTATATTTGCACTGGTGGTGAACTTTGATGCCCAGTGGATGTAATATGTGTAATAGCCGTGATAGCCTAGCGTAAGTTGCTTGCTTATTTATTTCCTTGTTTTCTTGTTTATTTGTTTGCTTGTAGTTAGGGCAGTTCTTTTTCCACGGTTTGCTAGTGGCCGCAATAACCTATTTTTTAAAACTAGGCCACAATAACCATGGGCTACATATTTGCTGCAGTGACCCTGGGTCTCGTACGGGCCAGAGAAACAACGGGCCTTCTATGGGGCGTAGCATCAATGGGCCTTCTCCGGGCCGTATGGTCGATTGGCCAAACATGGGCCAACAACACAACACATTATCGGTCGTAAATGGGCTAGAGTTGGAATTGTCCGTTCATGGGCCGACCATAACGGGTCGTCATTAATCAGTCGTATATGATGAAACTATGAAAAAGACCCAATGGATTAACGGGCCACAAACGGGCCGATTGTAACCATGGGTTGAATTTGGCCCACAAGTAGAAAAGGCTAGTAACGGGTCATAAGTAACCGAATGCTGCAAATGAGCCCAAGAATAAATGGTCCATGAGAAAGCCGAAAGATCACACGGGCTGGAAACGACCCAATGGAATAATGGGCCGTTAATGGATTTAAAGTTATACACTGTTCATTACGGGCCTGTTTCACCACAGGCCATTAATGGGCCAAGAGTTACAAAGGGCCTCATATGGGCCGAAAGATGTCATGGGCCATACATGGGTCGGAAGTTACAACGGGCTGGAATCATATTGGACGGCCAGATGACGCTACTAGGCCTAATTCGGATAGGCCGTAACGGGCCTTGAGTTAGCGGGTTGTAAATGGGCTATATGCGAACAAGCCGTTGATAGGCTTTCTAAGGGCCGGCCCGCTACCTTTTGGCCAAGTCAAACGGGCCGGCCTTTTCACAGGAATGGGCCTCTGTTGGGTCATGCCACGTGTTGAAGTATCATAGGCGCCTTCGGTCCAATGAGTGGATGACATCTGTCCCAACGGTGAACTTACACATGTTTCCTCCAGCCAATGATGATTTTACACGTGGAAAACACCCATTGGTCCGGGATGTTAACGGGTTATCAGATCCAAACCGAAACCCGATAGCTTAACGGCGACCCGTTATGGTGGATGCCACGTGTCGGTTACCCTTGGCGAAAGCACTTCCACAACGTGCCATTTATGGTCATGGAAGTGGATACTTCCGTGATTACAATTTTGGTATTGTCATGGAACACTTCTACGACAACACATGTATGACGATCTTTATTCTGTCATAAAATCGTCATGGATGTACATGCATGACAAAAAACGTGACCTACTGTGACAAACACGTATCATCATGAAGTGTATATTTTTTGTAGTGTATTTCAAGAGTTCAATTTTTGTGTAATGAAGATAAGGATCATTATGACAAAAGATAAAGTGATTCTTCAAAGATTGAAGACAATGACCCGAGTCATAAGTTTAAGAAATACATTCAAATAATTATGGAATTATTTATTACCGATATACTTTTATAATTGGGGTTGTAAACTGAAACAACAAGATATACACTAAACAGAGCACTGTATATTAGCGTAGTTACTGAAACCGTACGATATATGGAAATTATTAACTAGATAAATGTTGTATGATATCTCAAATAATATGATTTGGGTTCCTTCAATTGAAATGTTCAAAAACAAAATGTTTGATACATATGGACACTTTTTCAAGAAAATGTTCTCTTGTCAAAGAAATAATTGGGAGGATATTACAGCTTAGAAAGGTTTATGAATCTCTGACGGTGATAAGCAGAATTAACAAATTGAAAATTATTTCGATAATTAGTCTGCAAAATAAATCATAAATTACTACATTGGACGTAGAAATTCTAAAGCTTGTAACAAGTTTATTCAAATCAGGAGTTTTTTTTGATATTTTACAATGAGATATTCATCTTTAAAAGAATTTGAACTAGCATTCATCTTGTAAAGGACATGGACTAGCACACTACAAGGAAGCAGTGGTGGCACCCAGCTCAAAGGAATGGCGCATAGCCATGCACACCGGAATAAAATTCATATACAATTACGTTTAGAACTTAATTGATACTTTAAAGAGTTATGAAGAAAATGGATACTAAATCTAGTTTCCTAAAGAGAAAGGATGTATGAATGATACAACTAGAACATTTTCAAAATTCTCAGGACAACGAATTAAAGTGCAAACTTCAAAAGAGTTTTTGAAGATTATAACAAGTGAGCTGATAAGAGGAATTTGATCTTATCAAAGGAACTTTGTGTATACATATAAATCAGTGGGATCTATATAGTGTTTTATATTTTCATATGTTGACGACATATTATGGAATGGAAATAATATAGCTTGTTAGCATAAAATCAAATTGTCTTGAAACATGTTGTCATCAAATAGCAAGGCAAAATATTGGGCACAAAAGAATCTACGAAGATAGATCAATATGTCTCATTGAGCTAAAAGGTTTATATATTTTTTGACAAAGGTTTAATTGTTTAAATAGAGAAAAAAATTCTCTCGGTATCATATAACTAGGTGCTTATAAAAATCAATTAATAAGCATGAGTAGATGAAAGAAATTCATCTTGATAGTTATAATATATATGAAAGGGCCCAGAATTTTACTAAGTGTTAGTAACAGATATCAAGGATCTCAAAAGAATATATGTATTATTTTGAGCATATGAAGTTAAAAGTTCATTCTTGAGAATATATGAATATCAAATTGGTGATTAATATAATTAGGGCTATGGTAAATTTTATGAACAATATTGTTGATTCTATAACGATAATTTGTGTTTTGTAAACATTAGACGTTTCAATGTTGTCTAGATCAATAAATGTCTTGATACAATTGGATTTTATAGAGGGCTGTAGGAAACCCATTAACATTATATTATGAATATGGTCAATCAGTAAGAGTCTTGATATAAATGGGTAAGATAAAATAATCAAGAAATGTCTTGGCATAATTGGATATTACAAAAGTTGTTGGAAACCCATAAACATTATGAATATGGACAATCAAGAAGAGTCTTGACATGAATGGTAGATCCAATAAACAAGAAATGTCTTGATATAATTGGATATACAAAAGCTGTAATAAACCCATAAGCATTATTTATGAATATATCCAGTCAAGAAGAATCTTGTCAATGGGTGAATCTGAAATATGATTACAATATATAGTCAAGAAGAGTCTTGATATAGTTCATGTGATTTTAAGAGCAATGAGTCTAAATGATATTTTATTTTGAATAAAATATATTATAGCTCAAAGCAAGATGGATTGTGATCCAGAAAAATAGACAAGTCTGACACAAATATTACCGAGTTTTGAATATGTAAAAACAAATGACAAAGGCTCCACCACAAGCAAAGCATGAGCAACAACAGAATAACCATAGGTGTTTGTAAAACCATGCAGCTAGATTATTGACTGTAGTGCAAGTGGGAGAATGTTGGAAATATGCCCTAGAGGCAATTATTTTGTATCATTATATTTCCATATTCATAGTTAAGAGTTCATATTCCATGCTATAACTGCTACGATCCTGGAATATTTGATTCAATGGAAAAATCATATGCACGTGTGGATTGATAAATAGTAAACAATAGGTTCCCGGTCTCACCTGTAAGACTGGCTCAAGTGTTGTTGGTGATCAAGTTTTCCAGATCTTAGGATATAGTTAAGCGTAACGATAGTCCTAAAATAAAATTGAGGGTATGACTTTAGAAGAACGAACATATTGAATTGACACTAACTTGTATGTTATACTTTGTCACTACTGGAATTAGGGAATTTGCCATCAGCCAGTTCTTTGTCGTCTGCTAGCGAACGACACAGATGGTCTTTGTCGTCTGCTTCCAAAATGCAGATGGCAAAGAAGTGGCTGATGGCGAATTTACAGTTTGTCGTCAGCCAGTTCTTTGTCATCTGCCAGAGAATGGCAAAGGGCCCAAAGGCAGACGACAACTGGGCGCATTGGACCCTGGAGCTGGTTAGGTCAGACGGGCGGGTTGGATGTCGTCCACCTGATCTTTGCCGTCTGCTTGGTTCCTCTTTGCCATCTGCCGGCTGACGACAAAGCAGGATACCTAACTAACGACCCGGCCCACCTATCTTTGTCGTCTGCTAGCAGACAACAAAGAAGGGACCTAACTAAAATCCAACATGCCGCCCCAGCCCCACCCACTCTATCTCAACCACCTCATCATACTATTATATTATCTGTTTTGGATGTTTAATGGGTTTTATTATACACTTCTATATTATTTTTGGGACTAATCTACTAACCCAAGGCCCAATGCAAATTGATGTTTTTTTGCCTATTTCAGTGTTTCGCAGAAAAGGAATATCAAACGGAATCCAAATGGAAAGAAACCTTCGAGAGAGTTATTTTTGGAACGACATGATTCAGAGGACTTGGAGTAGACGTTAAGAAAGAAACGAGGTGGCCACGAGGCAGGAGGGTGCGCCTGCCCCCTGGGCGCGCCCCCACGCTCGTGGGCTCCCCCCATCTCCACCGGCCTACTTCTTCCTCCTATATATATATCCATAGACCCCTAAAACATCCAGGAGCACCACAAAACCCTATTTCCATTGCTGCAACATTCTGTACCCAAGAGATCCCATCTTGGGGCCTTTTCCGGAGCTCCGCTCGAGGGGGAATCGATCACGGAGGGCTTCTACATCAACACCATAGCCTCTCCGATGACGTGCGAGTAGTTTACCACAGACCTTCGAGTCCATAGTTATTAGCTAGATGGCTTCTTCTCTCTCTTTGGATCTCAATACAATGCTCTCCTCGATCTTCTTGGAGATATATTCGATGTAACTCTTTTTGTGGCGTGTTTGTCGAGATCCGATGAATTGTGGGTTTATGATCAAGTTTATCTATGAACTATATTTGATTCTTCTCTGAAATCTGTTATGTATGATTGGTTATCTTTGCAAGTCTCTTCGAATTATCAGTTTGGTTTGGCCTACTAGATTGATCTTTCTTGCAATGGGAGCAGTGCTTAGCTTTGGGTTCAATCTTGCGGTGTCCTTTCCCAGTGACAGCAGGGGCAGCAAGGCACGTATTGTATTGTTGCCATCGAGGATAAAAAGATGGGGTTTATATCATATTGATTGAGTTTATCCCTCTACATCATGTCATCTTGCCAAATGCATTACTCTGTTCTTCTGATCTTAATACTCTAGATGCATGCTGGATAGCGGTCGATGTGTGGAGTAATAGTAGTAGATGCAGAATCATTTCGGTCTACTTCTCGCGGATGTGATGCCTATATACATGATCATGCCTAGATATTCTCATAATTATGCACTTTTCTATCAATTGCTCAACAGTAATTTGTTCACCCACCATAATACTTATGCTATCTTGAGAGAAGCCACTAGTGAAACCTATGGCCCCCGGGTCTATCTTTTATCCTATACGTTTCCAATCCATTTTACTTTGCAATCTTTACTTTCAATCTATATCATAAAAATACCAAAAATGTTTATATTATTATCTCTATCAGATCTCACTCTCGTAAGTGACCGTGAAGGGATTGAAGGGATCTCCGAGTACACATCCTCTCTGTTTATTGCCAAGTCGTGTATCATGAGAAGAATGGGGAGGTGCTGCCGAAATTTTGCGTCGGATCCGGAGCAGAGCATGTGAAAATGTACCCATCTACACATACTCGGGTGGGATTAGGACCTATCTTTACCTATTAGCGTGTAGGTTGCATGGACGTAATAAAATTGACAAACTAGATTAAAAGATGAATATGCATGCTGAATTATATATATATATATATATATATATTTCTTGTGTGTGTGCAGTAGCTAGGCAAGATGAGTGATCGTGCATGGATGTACACCAGTCACACTAGTCAGAAAGACATGACCAATGAATGGGTAACAAAAACCAAGGGGTTTGTAAGAGCCGCATTTGCAAATGTCCAGAGAAAATCCTGGTGCCCCCGTGCTAGGTGAGAGAACTTTCAGAAGAGGACAAAGGATGAAATGGGTAAACATGTGCAGAAGTGGGATTTACGCCCGGGTATACGGTGTGGACATTTCATGCTGAGTCTGCCCAATGTGCCAGAGCCGAGGTGGTTCATTGTTGCATTGACGAGCATGGTAGCGAGATGTTAGACATGGTGCAAGACTTTGATGATGTTTGGGATTCGGACAATGATATGGAGGAATCTGCAAAAGGCCTTCAATGAAATGTTGGAATCTTCAAAACGTCCTCTCAACAAGCACACTGAGCTTCGTTAGCTAGATGCCATCTCAAAAGTATTAGCTCTGAAAGCTCAATTCAACTTCCACAAAGAATGCTACGACGCGATGATGACAATATTTGGATGCTTTCTACCCAAAGGCCATGTACTGCCTACAAACCTGTACCAGTCGGACAAAATCCTCCATGCACTTAAGATGCCCTATGAGAAGATAAATGCCTATGAGAATGGATGTGCCTTATTTAGACTTAAGTATGCGGACTTGAACTATTGTCCCATTTGCATGTCTTCCAAGTATGTTGTGGTAGACAACGGTATGGGTGAGAAGTGGCATACCAAAATCCCTGTTAATGTTCTTCATATATACCAATCGTACCAAGACTTCAACATCTTTTCGTGGTCAGGGAGACGACTAGATAGATGACATGGCACAAAAATGGGAAAAAGAACCGAACTAGATGCAGATGGGAATCAGATGATGGTACACACATCGGATGGTTTTGCGTGGAAGCACTTCGATGCATTACATGAGAAAAAAGTGGCAGATCCAAGTTATCGTCGAGTCGCCCTCAGCACGGATGGGTTCAATGTGTTTGGTCTGACGGTAACCCAATACAATTTTTGGCTTGTATTTGTCATTCCACTCAATCTCCCCCCGGATAGATTATGCAAAGAAAGAACATTTTCCTGACGTTGATAATTCCAGGGCCCAACTATCCGGGGAAGAATATGAATGTGTACACGTAGCTTCTTAAGGATTAATTACAAGAAGCTTGGGATAATGGATTCCAGACATACGATGCCGCTAGAAAACAAAACTTCAAAATGCGTGTTTGGTACATGTACTTGATGCATGACTTGCTGGTGTATGCGCTATTCGTTGGGTGGTGTGTGCATGGAAGGTTCCCATGCCCCTCGTGCAAGACAACTCTTCAGTATCGTTGGCTACAGGCGGGTTGCAATTTTTCTTGCTTCGAACTACATAGATAGTTCCTGGATCCTCCCCATAAGTTTAGAAAAGACAAGAAAACTTCATCAAAGGTAGAGTTGTCAAAAACTCTGCACCACCTGCGTTGACAGGCCAATAGACCCTGGATCAGTCACGCTCTCGAGCCTGATCTAGAGCGTCCAGGGTTTTTCAAGGGCTATAATTTGGATTGAGAGTATCCAGAGTCGAATTGAGACAAGTAGCTAATGGTTTTGACTATAACATCCGTTCATTTCACAAATACAACATCAACGGGTATCGCTTTCGTACATTTCACAAAGAGCTATCTATGCCCGATCGAAAGTCTACAAATTGTTGTGTCTCTACTATCAGCGTAGGAGGTACAGAGTATTATGGAAGAGTTGAAGGAATTTATGAACTTCTATTCTACAGTGAAAACCCACCGACCATCGTAGTCTTCAAATGTTATTAGTTCCAGCCGAAGGAGACTAGAAGGACTCATGAACATATAAGGCTAGTCGAAATCAAACAAAGCACCCATTTAGATGCTCCCGAAGTCTATATTACGGCTCAACACGTGACCCAATTTTCTATCTATCGTGGGCCTGCCAAACTGATCCAAATCTGAATGGTTGGGATGTCGTTTATGAAGTGGCTCCACGTGTTAGACTACATCCCCCAATGAAGAGGATTATGAACCCCACATTCACCCATACATATACGAATGAGAATTCTTCTAAGAAACACGTCTTTTCAAAAAACGTTTCAAGAAACGCTCTACATCACCCCAGAACATTGAAGTAGATAGCGACAGTGAATCTGACTTCACCCCTGAGTTGGAACAAGAAGAGGTTACTGCTGCCGATGACCTGTCAATGCTTAACCGATTACGTAAAGGAGGCCTTCCACATGTGATGCCATTGAAACCGATGAGCACGTCATTGATGATAGTGATGATGACGATACATTTATTGATCCCGGAGCATATATGGACGATCAAGATTATTATTAGTTCATGTCATGTATTCAATTATATTATATACATATATATTATTAGTTCATTTTAGGTATTCAATTTTTTATGTTGTACATGATGATAATATATTTAAATTATTCTAACGCCCCGGACACACCCACCGATGGTCTGTACTCCTGGCGGGATCTAGACTGGCCCCATAGATCAATAGTAGTCTTTTCTGTGAACTTTCTCCTCACTTGTGCGCATCCGGGAGCAACTTCCTGGTCGGTCACCCATCCTGAAACTACTCCAAGCTGAGCACGCTTAACTTTGGAGTTCTTTCCGAATGGTCTCCTAGAAAAGAAGGAATTCCTTATTGATATGAGTAGTGTATCATCCCTAATAAGCCAGGCTATCACAATTATATACATATTATTATTCATGTCGGTATTCAATTTTTTTATGTTGTACTAATTTCGTTTACTCTTTGTCATGGCAGGTGATGAAAGATGGTGGGTGCGGGTCCAGAGCACTCAGTGGCTCCTTCTTCATCGGTGTGTGGTGGTGGTGGTGGGGGGGGGGGGGGCTTCCCTTCCATTCCACCCCAGTCTCTCCGGAGAGCGTTTCTCGATAGTATGCAGGCACCTGTGGGCGCTTTTCATCGGCGTCGTTGCCCATTGGGACATGAGGTCGGGGAGGAGAAGAGATGAGGTCGGGGAGGACGTGCCTGCAGGAGAGGTAGGCAGGCTGCTAGGCCTTCCTTGCTGCCACCCCCAGCTGATTCACCCGAGCATAGGACTGCTAGGGTGGACACGTCTGAGGAGGAAGATATGCAGACTCCGGTGCACGAGCCTCGGGTCGACGGGCCTTTGGCCCACGAGACTCTGGGTAGGCTACGTACCAGGAGACGTCCGTATGGGGTACTTGGTCGGATCTGCCTAAGGGGCCGAGTGGCCATGCTGATGGTGGCGGGGATCAGAGTTTTGATAGCGTGGAGAGGTGCTTGAGGGGGGCACCGTCTACCAGTGTGGTAGCACATGGCTCTAGCCCGTGTCGGCGACCCGGGAGTAGAGGGCGTTGATTAGGCCTGACGGGGATAGGTAAGTCCATTTACTCTTTTTGTACCTTTGCCTTCACGTTTCTTCAAATATCTAATGAATTGGCATTGTCATACTGCAGGGGTTGGCTACATGCCCAGGATGTCCGCGGGCCCAGCACCGTCCTTGTCGTGATTTGCCGGCAAAGCTTCCCGGGGATTGTCATGTTGCCTGGTGAGGGTCAGCTTCCACAGCCATGATTGAGCTGGGAACACTACTTTGCTACCCGACACCGCCGGAGGAGATGATCGACAGTGTCTTGTGCCTCCCGAGGGCCGACACAAAAGCGTGGAGAGGTGCTTGAGGGGGGCACCGTCTACCAGTGTGGTAGCACATGGCTCTAGCCCCTGTCGGCGACCCGGGAGTAGAGGTCGTTGATTAGGCCTGACGGGGATAGGTAAGTCCATTTACTCTTTTTGTACCTTTGCCTTCACGTTTCTTCAAATATCTAATGAATTGGCATTGTCATACTGCAGGGGTTGGCTACATGCCCAGGATGTCCGCGGGCCCAGCACCGTCCTTGTCGTGATTTGCCGGCAAAGCTTCCCGGGGATTGTCATGTTGCCTGGTGAGGGTCAGCTTCCACAGCCATGATTGAGCTGGGAACACTACTTTGCTACCCGACACCGCCGGAGGAGATGATCGACAGTGTCTTGTGCCTCACGAGGGCCGACACAACACTACTGCAGGATGCTACTAATGCGACACTATGATCAGAGACCCTTTTGACGAAACTGTGTGCAATGCATTTATCGCAAACTGTGATGTAAAAAACCCGTCAAAAAGTTGCAAAATGTTTGCGATGGAGGATACATCAAACATGGTTCAGAATTTAGTTGTGTGTGCGATATGAGGCATACAGTTCAGTTCAATGAACTATTTGCGATGAGGCATAAGAACAGAAACGAGCAGCTAGATGAAGTTGTGTGTGATATACAACATAAAGCTCACTCGGATAACAATTTGTGATTAGGAAACACAAAAGAAACTGTCAGCCAGATCAAGGTGTGTGCGATATACGACATACGATTCACTCGGATGAACTGTTTGCGTTGAGCCAAGAGAACAGAAATGGTTCAATTTAACAAAATGTGTGTGATATGTGGCAAACAGGTCTGTAATCAGAAAGTGTGCGAAGACCAATGATAACATACACGATTGCAGCTAATAAGACGTGTGTGTTGTGCGGGGATTGCATATAGAACATCAACATATATATACACACACACCCTTATAAGGACATGGTTGCATAACCAAATTAAACATCCAATTACATAGGTGGCAACTACACACATGACATTTCCACACACCAAAGTAAAACTATATATTACATGCATGATTAAGTAGGATAAACGATCATCTGATCATCCTCTACTTGCTGTGAACCCTGCTGCCACAGTTCTCCTGGTGGCTCGATCCGACCTTGTCGATTTTGGGAAGGAGGCACTTCCTCATGTCAACGATCCGCTTGTGCATCTCGTAGCATGTGTACACACTCTTGGCCGTGAACCTGAGTTGAGGTTCATCCAGTTGCCGCACCCACGCCTCGTGCCAGGATACTGGACGTGTTCCATTGCCACCCTGCTTCATCTTTTCGTAGTAGGGGTCGATGATGGCCGAGGCGAGTTCAACAAGGGAGTCCTTCGTGCTGCCCCAGACCTGCACTACAAAAAAAGACACCTCCGTGACATTTTGGGCCCAATGAATTTTTTTCTATCATGCTTATGACACTTCTGTGACGATAATTGTGACAAGCCGGTATCATAATAGATGTGGTGGGCTCCTCTTCTATGACAAAAAATCATGAGAGAAAATGGGCTTTTCGTCCTGGGCAGGCTGGAGACGCAGCTGCATGACATTCTTTGGGCCGTCCATGACGGAAAAAACCATGCTAGAAGCGAGGGCGAGGAAAATATCAGGGAGTTCCCGGTTACGGTGGGTGGTCGAGGGCCGAGCGATGCGCGTTCCTCTCGTACACGTACACGCGTGGGTGCGGGGCATTGTGCTCTAACTGAACCCGAGCGAGGCATTAACCTACTGAACCTGAGCGATTGCACTGCAGGCTACGCGTTACTGAACCCGAGCGATCGATCGATGGTTGTTAACTGAACCCGATTGAGCGATTCCTTCGCTATTGCTGCTAACTGAAGCCCATCAAACCTGCTGCCTCTTGATGAACAGTGAGTGTTGTTGGGGGGGGTTGGATGAACAATTCCCGGTGAGGGGGGGGGGGGGGGGGGAAAAAGCACCCTGGGGGAGGAGGGGGGGGTAGTAGAGGTCGTTGCCACTAGATGAACAGGACCCCGATCGATTGAGCCGGTTGGGGTTGGATGAACAGCACCCCGTGGAGGGCTAGATGAACAGGACGAAACCGTGGAGGGCTGGTTGAACAGTAGCCGGTGGAGGGCTGGATGAACAGTAGCCCGTGGAGGGGTGGTTGAACAACACCCCATGGAAAGGGCTGGTTGAACAGTAGCCAGTGGAGGAGCGGTGGAGGCTGGATGAACAGGAGCCCGTGGATGAACAGTCACAGGTGGAGGCTGGAGGAGGCCGACGGTGGATGAACAGTAGCCCATGGAAGTAGTCGACGGTGGAGATAAATAGTATCCCGTGGAGTTCTTTTTTGCGGTACGCCACACCCCTCCCGATGAACAGGACCCCCATTTCGACCGTAGCGCTCCAACACAAGTCCGTTTCCTCCGTTTTGCAGTATGCCACACCCCTCCCGTTCAACAGGACCCTGTTTCGACAGTAGGAGGTCCAAGACAAGTCCGCTTCCTCCGTTTTGCGGTACACTAGACCCCTCCCGATGAACAGGATCCCATTTTGACCCTGGACGGTCGAACACAGGGCCGTTTCCTTCATTTTATGGTACGCCAGGCCTCGTTTCGATCGGCTGTTCCGTCCAAGCCGGTTGGCTCCTGATGAACACAACGGCGACGCAGTTTCTCCATTCCGACCCAACCGTGTACACAAGCCCTAGCCGTACATATGCGCGAGTAGGAATTTGAGACCCCGCCCATATGTACGTGTACACGATATTAACGGGACTATGTGACATACTACCTGCGCGCCTCTACTATGACACATGCGCTCCTCTACTACGACACGTGCCCTTCCTTACACAGCCACGGCTTATCGCTGCAGCCTGCAGACACACTGATCGACTATTATGTACGTACACGTTCGCGACTAGAATGACAAAGCTATGTACGCTTCGGCCAGGTGGGTCGCGACTGTCAGGCACTTACTTGCGTGCGAAGATGTTGCTGGTGGGTCCCAGCAGTCAGGGGGCGAATCATTTTTTGCCCGTAATATGGACGCACTTCCTTGCGTGCAAAGATTCAGCTGGTGGGTCCCAGCAGTCAGTGACGTTTTTTTGCAAAATACGGTGGCCCGTCTGGTGGGTCCCTGCTGTCAGGTGGAGGAATCATTATTTTCCCTGTAATAAGGAGGCACTTCCTTGCTGCGGCCATGGACCCAGCTGTCAGCGTCTCCATGTACAGTACTCTTCCGCTGGAAGTCGTTCGTGGACCACATTGACGACGCCGTGCCGAGAGCACCAAGGTGGTGGATGACGGCGAGGCCTAGGAAGGGAACGGCGCGGAGCCGAGGAAGACGCGGCAGTGGATGCCCACGCGGAGATGAGTACGAGGGTTCACTTGTTTGGCTACGGTGTGAGGTTGCCGTTGCCATAGGGCCTTGCCAGCGGTGCGAGTAGTAGGGGTGGTGAGGCCTCAACGGCAGTACAGCGGGCCACTGGAGGCAGGAGCAGGCAGTCTCGCCGACATTGATTTGGGCGGCTGGTGCAAGAAGAGCAGCGATTGAAGAAGCAACATGACCATTCGATTCAAATCCAACGGACACTGCTGCTAGAATCGTTTGTTGACTAAGTTGACAAAGCCCTTCGTATGTGTCAACTTAGTTGGTCCACAGGTCAGCCTCTGAACTGGTGTGCACCAGATCTCAGTGGGAAGAATCATTATTTTCACGTAATAAGGAGGCAGTTGATTGTGTGCGGCCAGGCCAGCGGAGGGAGTAGGGTGGGCCGGTGAAGCCTGCGCGACATCACAACGGGCCACAAGAGGGAGCAGGCAGTCCCGCCGGCGCTGGCTTAGGCGGCTGGAGCACGAAGATCAGAGATTGAAGAATCATGTTGGCTGTTGGATGGACATCCAACAGTCACTGTTGCTAGAATCATGTGTTAACTCACAAAGCCTTGTGTAAACAAGTGAGCCTCGAAATCTATGGCGTGTACAACCCATTTGCTATTATTTTTATAATTTTACTCATTTTCTAATTTATATGGAATTTATTGCATCCCATTTTCCATTTTTAGAATTGCTGCCCATTTTCTGGTCAGTACCAGGGTTAAAAAATTGAACTAAAAATGTACGAAATTTCTAAAATTCGCAAATTTTTCCTGGGGAACAAAATATTCTTAATACAAAAATTAGTAGCCATACTAAAGTAAATTTAAAAATAAATTAGTACTATGTCATGTTAAAATCCAAAGAAATATAAAATATCAGTGAAGAACAAAAACAAAAAAGAAACTAATTTCCCATTTGCTATAATTTTTTTTGGGAATTTTCAACCCCTTTGATATTACTTTTAACAGATATTGACCTTACTCTTTGGCCAGGCCGGAATGCGTCCCTACCCATCTTGAAAGATTTGCAGCCCAGTAAGTCGGAGAAAACAAATAGGCCTAGCTTCGGTATTCTTAAAAAAGAAATATTGGGCTACCTATTTTCCCAAAGAAAAAACTGCCGGGCTGGTCATGTTGTTGGACGGGCCATAGAGACCGCACAACCCTGTTTATAGCCTGCTCCTCCGAACAAATCCTCAAACAAAAAGTTGTGCAATTATGTCGTTAATTCACTATACATTGAAAATGATGTGGGACCCAGATATGAACAGGGTGGATTAGAGTAAAAAAACGAGGGGTGTATCTGAGTAGTAAAAGAGGTGCTTGCTTGTGTTCGGAAGCGGACCTGGTGGGTCTGTACTGTCATGCTCACAACTACAGTCCTCTCCCAATTCACTATGTTGACATGGCCGAACGGCAGTGCTGCGGTGAGCGCACTAAGGCAAAGGATAAACTGGTGTCGCCAATGTGATGGGCTGGGTTGGACATTCTTATTAAAAATAAAAATGGACCGGAACTATTTATGACGTTGACTACAATTTGCATGGATCCGCTGGTTGCAAGAAGAAAATGGAGGAAGAAAGAAGACTGGTCGCTATCTTTGCCTAAGAATAATATCGACTGAATGTAACGACACTATCATAGGAAATAATATCCTCCTGTTAAGTCGTCAATTTAAAGAACTCGTGCATGAGCATTTAGCTTTATTTATTTATTTACTTATTTATGTTTAGGGGACCATGAGCATGTACCTAGGCCGGATTCACGTGAGAGACTCCCTTCCAGTTAATTATGGGCTCCTCTATTGGGCCTTCATCAGTGGGCTGCATGTTATCAACAAGTGGAAAATGTGTTCCACACCAAAAATAGTATGCGCTACGTACGGTACGGGGAACTACAGGATCGGACCATGCAGCAACTTCCAAAACATTGTGTTTGTTGTTCTAACAACACATTTATTCAATGAACACACGAAATATACTACTGATTGTACATTGAAAATAGCAGCAGCAACCAGGGCTGGGGGTGCAACAGAAGCAGTAAGCAGGCCAGAAAAGTAAACACGCATCTCTCTCTTCCAAACCAAACATCAGCCATCATTAAAAAAGGGCTACCAAAAAAGAACATGTGTATGCATCAAACTAAATAAAGATCCTACTACACCAAGTGTACGCATCTAACTAACTGGCTCAGTTAGACGTTACTATTTATTAAGCTGTGGAGATTGGCTGACGGCTTGAACCACATGGGTGCCTGACGGGGGAAACTCCAGCTAGCAGGTCGAAGTGTGATACTTGCGACCCTCTCTCCTACTTTGGGTTGCAGAGCATGCCGGCACATATCAGTGTATGGTGCATGCAGAGACACATGGTATGTTGTGTACACACAATTTATCCTGATGAACGAAATCGCGCTGCCATCATGATCCTTGCCATTAATTATCTCCTGGTTAATCGGATAATTCATTTCGAGAAACAGAGAGCGTGTACCAAGGCTACTTACTAGCCTCCAATCAAAAATTCCTGAAGCCCCAGAGAAGCTGGGATCCTGCTCAAATACCTTGGAGTGACTATGATTGTATTCTGCAAAACAACACGTCCGGTACATACGAACAATCATCAATAGTTCGCCATCGTCTGATCGAGCCAGGAACCACCTGCAACTGCCATGCCGCTTTTCTTTGAAAGGTCCTGGGATTAGGAAGGGTAGTGATACTAGGCGGCCTACAACATCATATCAAGTTGGAGTCAAATAAAAAAGGGGTCTTAATGTAGTAAATCTTAAGAATGGTATATTATTAGCATGAATATTTTTCCAGTAAATGTTGACAGTAAGATAAGCAAGCCATCATGATATCATAGGAAAGTAACATACTGCTGTAACAGCCATTTGTAGCGATGACTGGAGTAGGCCAACAATATATCCTGCCATAGAAGGAGTCGATAGCGTATATGAAGCCATTGTGTTCAATGGCATCAGAGAACCATGGAGGATGTATGATCCTGCGATGGACGTGCAGATTTATCTGCTTTCTGCAGTGACCTGTCAGATAGGCGAGACCGTGGTTGAAGAATGCAATTAGCCTGAAGTCTTTATAATTTGCAGATCTTGTGGGCACTTGGCAGATTACAACCTTGAGAAAATCAAACTTGGTATCATGTTGTCTACTATAAGATTCCTAGTATTATGGGCCGCGGTGCAAAAGCAACGTAGTGTTAATCAAAGTAAGGGGGGTCAATCACCTGGTGTAGACCTCCACGAGCATCCAACTGCCGCGACCGTCGACGAGCACCATCCAAGACGTGTTCATGCCGACCCAGTACATACCGTTAATGTAGTTGAGGGTGACGGGGATCGGAACGCAGTCAACAGGGTCGATGCTCACCACCCTATGATCTATGTTGTGTGACACGCCGTTTCTGAAGATCAGGCGGCATCAGCAAGCAAGGAGCTGGCTTAAAAGCTCCGGCCAGAGGGCTTTGAGTAAACGGTACAACCCCGACGAGCATGCGGCGAGCGGCATGGTACTGAGGTTGTCCACACGCGAAAGAATGAGCTTGATTACCTCCGTGGGAGCAAATTCCAGCCACTCTTTCGGCGAACGCTGCTTGGTTCTGCCATTGTTAGTGCTTGGGTTTCGGAAGATGAGGGGAGGCGCCTTAGGGGGGATGGAAGATTGGACGATTATGTGTGGACAAAGATAGAGAAGGGAATATGTGTTGCGGGAAGTGGACAGGTTATGATGACTACAACACTCCGCTTGACTTACAAGACACATAGCAGCAACTTGATTGAGTAATCACATTATTGGTACTCCCTACAGTACCTACTACTATGCCCTAACTTGCTTAAGTAGAGTAGTAGTGGAGTAGGACTCTGCTCTACTACTAGCACTGGAGGAGTAGTATATTCTAATCTAAAATAGTTACAAACTACAATGCCCGAGCGTGGAATGACTACGAACCGCCATCGGTGCTAACTCCAATCCCCAGCAAACGTTCGCTAGGAGACATGGCAGTTGCAAGCGCCCGAGACGCAGTTACAGTTTGTGTAAGGGTGGCGGTTTTGTCAAATACTATGTCTTGAAAACAGGCAACATCGGATGGAAATATGACGGTTACGTGGGATTCGCCAGGATTGAGATTGTGGCGAACAATCGCTAGATATCATTACTAAAAAAGGTTAGAACACCCGGGGCCATAACTTGCACCGGCTGACCACTAACAATGATACTAACATAGTTGTAAAATTGTCAAAGACCGTGTCTACGTGGTGTTTGAAATTATATGCAAAAAAACTAGCAAGCTGCCCCTGCATTGCACGGAACATCAAGATGCATTATTTTACAAAACACCTATTGTGATTGACCCATGCAGGAGTAATCCCAAATGTAAAAACTAATGATATATTGATAATTTTATCATAAAAATGGTATCTCGACTATTTCATCAAAAAATGATATCTCGAGAAAGATGACAGATAAGGTGAGGAGGAGTGGTGCGCGGTGCTGACTGGTGGTCGGACTGGGCAGAGGTATGGGGATGGACGGCGCCGGCAGCGGACACCATGCCAGATTGTTTCAGAGACTTCCTTTTTTAGTTGCTCAGCAATGAGGTTGTGGGAGATAAGGATGAACGATGCAAGGCCTTATATGTAAATGTGGAGAGAGGTGCGGGTATCTTTTGTAAAATTGTCATAGTTTGCTTTCTATCCGCCAGATATAGATCGGGCGGTCTATATTATAAGATGGCAGGAACACCATCATCACCAACTAGGTTTTTCTCTACTCCTACTCCTATAAAAGACTCAGTTGGTTATGATGGTGTGTCTGCCATCCGTCATTTCTGACCATTAGATCTGCATCTAACGGCCATGTGTAAGTTGTGGCCTTTTGCAACAATTCCCACTTCTCTGCTCCAGTTTACAGAAAACCCCTTAGTATCTTGAAACCAATCACATTCCTCCCTTACCTCATCAAAATAGCCCAAAGAATATATTTGGAGTGAAACATAAGATATTTTTAGTGATATGTATTTCAAAACAAAACTATTTTCTTTCAAATTTGTGAATATGTATTATTCTACTTTGGATCCATTGCAACGGACAGGCTCATTGCTATAAAGGTTTATCTCTTGCATCGTCCGCAACGAACACCTGGTACACTGGTTAGGGCCGGATGCTTCTAGCGCGATGACCTGAGTTCGAATTCTGTGCTAAATTGTAGCTTTTTATATTTTTTTAATATATACTTATTTCGCTCCTGTACTGGGAGTGGAACCCATAGAGTACTTAGAATACAATATTAAGGATGGATTTGTTTCTTTTTAACTTTCTATATGAATCTATAGCCAGCCTGCAAGTCATGTACTCTATACTGCAGTGGAACCCATAGAGTACTTAGAATAGTACAAGATTAAGGATGCAATTAACTTTTTATAGAGGGAGAATCATGCACGCAGTTTCACCAAATGGATTGGACGTGACTCTATAATCTTGAATGGCAACCGACAAATTTCCTCCCGCGGGCCGGAGTAGATTTCTCGGTTAGCATGCGGGTTGAACAGAGGTGTTTCATGGAGGCGAGGAGGCGTGTTCAGCCGGGCGTGCAGGGACCAGCGTAGTACTATTCGACTTGACAGCTACTAGTATATATTATGAAAAAGAAAGAAGAGTAGTAGAGATAGAGATAAGAGTAGAGAAAGAGACTAGGGAGGATCACCATCTACTGCTTCGTGTGCTACTCGTGCGCTCCATTCGGTGGCCGCAACGTCCCCTATAGCCACTCCCTCCTGTGCTCCATTCGGCGTGCGTTTTTGAAATTTGGGGAGCGCACTCGCGTGACTGCTGGCAGTGACGAATTCACTGATGACGACTTCTTCCCCGACCTCGGCAACCTCTTCCTCAACAACATGGGCAACAACCTCAATGGCAACGATGCCGCTCCCGTTGCATCGTATGTGTTTCTATCCTTCCTGTTCGAAATCGTGGTAGAATTCATGTTTCTAGTCTGTGTCCTAGATTCGATCTGTTCATCTACTATGGTAGTCCACATGATTAGTTTAATCTCTGTTATAGCCGTCATGATTTATTTTGTGCTTATTCGGACTAAATCTCTTAGTTACTTGCTCATATATTCAACTGGCGCAACGTCACCTACAACCACTCCCGTTTCATGGACGGCTTGGTCGATGCCTCCAAGGAGCCCTTTGTCTACTGCTATGAGTGCCCGATGCCGTTTTGGGGCTCACCGGCGGACCTCGTGCATCACCTCATGCAGGCATCTATCGATCACTACTGGTGCTTGGCGACGAACATCAAGTACGAGAAGTGCTACCCGTTTGCCGTGGCGGAGTCGCTGGCGGATCATCGCCGCCTGCTAGTTTCGGAAGAGGACGGCAACGTCTTCCTCTTGATCGTGGGCACCAATGAGGCCCGCGCAGGCCGCCGCCCTGTCTCTGCAATGTGCATCAGGGGCTTCGCCGCTGACACTGACACTGACACGAGGCCAATGTATGGGTGCGTGCTCACTGTTACTGCCTCTCGGAGGTATGTGGGCGCCCACACCAGCTCCGTGACGCTGACTAGGACTGTGTCGAGCTGGGACCTTCTCGCCGATGTGGACATGGAAGACGCATGGTATGATATCCCCCCAACATGGTGCACGGGGACTCCCAAGGAGGTTCAACTCGACATATGCATTACCAAGTTAAATGATGATCATTAGTCTTCGCTCAATGTAATCCGCTCTATGCATGT
This sequence comes from Triticum urartu, assembly GCF_003073215.2. Lineage (NCBI taxonomy): Eukaryota > Viridiplantae > Streptophyta > Magnoliopsida > Poales > Poaceae > Triticum > Triticum urartu. The sequence continues at coordinate 45,110 of NW_024119155.1, forward strand.
GGAGACTTCTTATTTATATAGTATAGAAACTTCCATGCATGATATTGCTCTATTAGAGTATCGCGCTTGAATAAAAGTTTATCCATTTATGGTTTAGTCTAGAATCTTCCATGTATGCTTTTGCTCCATTAGAGTTCCTGCTTGCCATTTATGAGATTAACTGAGAATTTTTACTATAGTACTGGTGAAAGACTTATGATGAACCATTTCTTACATCTCCTCTGCCCCCTTCCAAATCATCCTGATTTAATCCCTCCGTCTAGGTGTATAAGAGCATGGTCAATACTTAAGAGTATAGCCAACTGTTGACTATTAGAAAGTGCCATGTCATCTGTAGCCATCATGTATAACAATCGATACTCAAAAAATAATTCTTAAAGATAATTCTTAACAAAGCACAATAAGTGTTATTTCTTCACAAGTTTTGGCTGTAGGTTGAATAGTTGAACACTTTTGTTTGAAAAAGATACTTTTTTTTATCTATTTCAGCCAGATGTTTGTGAGCTCTAGATATGAAATAATATCCGAAGAAACCTATCGATACCCGTTACACATGAAATGACCCCCACATCCTTTGTCAAAATAAACAACTCCTCGACCAATGTATTTCACTGTTCTGTGCAATGCACGGGCACCTTACTGTATATTAGTACGACCAAAAATTTAACTAACATTATATATTGTACGATAAACGCTCATGCAGGTCACCTAAAATTATATCATTGAAAATGTAACATCCCAAATTTTCAATTTGGAATGTTATGCATTAGATCAACATTACATATCATATTTTATTTGCATTTTGGCTTGATCCTAGAAATTCTACGCAACTCGAGGACCCATGGAGAGAGTTGGGGATTTCGTTATTTTCATATTTGGGTTTTCTCAAATTTTTGAAAACAGGATCATTTGATTTAATTATTTTATCTTCAATAATTCCAATTATAAAAATAAGTCAGAGGGAATAAAATGAGTTTACCAAAATAAAGGAATATTGAGGATTTAATAAAAAATCAAATAAGATTTTATTTCGGTGTTTTCTCGCTATTTTATTTGAATTAGGAAAAATGGGCGTTTTTCAAAATTGCATTTAGTCCCCAAATAAATGTTCACCTTGTCCGGTTTGATTGTAGAAGTTGGGGAAAATTTATTTCGGGATTTTTGGAGTCCGTTTAGTATTTATTTTCTTTCTTTTTCTGCACGTCCAAATTGTTAAAAAAAACGCGCCACTGACCTAACCGGGCTGT